>NC_091470.1:98586158-98731158 GCF_036971445.1 Narcine bancroftii | reverse complement strand
GTAGCGAAAGAGTTCAGAATCTAGTGAATTGGTAGCCACAGATGGGAGTGGAGGCCACATCATGGGGTAGACTGAAAGCAGAGGTTAAAAACACAATGCAAGAGAAACTCAGCAAGTCAAATAGCAAAGATAATGACATATAACCAGCATTTCTGGCTTGAGCCCTTCATCAAGGTCTGAGTACGATGTAGTTTGAGCACCTGCCTTCATTTTGTTCAGAACACATAGGAAATGCAGGAAGAACTCAGCCAGTTTCACAGCGTCCACGGGAGGGAAAGATATTTTACCAGCGTTTCGGCCCCAAGCCCTTCTCCAAGGGATGCCTACTCTAAAGTAGTTCTGGTCTCCCTTGATGAAGGGACCAGGCCTGAAACATTGGTTATGCACCTTTATCTTTGCTATATAAACTTTGTTGTTTGACCTGCTGAGTTTCTCCAGCCCTGTGATTTTACTTCAACCACGGTATCTCCAAGAGGTTGAATAAGGGTGTCACAGGTGGAGGGGAGAAGGCAGGTAAACAGGGTTGAGAGGAAAAGCAATCAACCATGATCTGAATGGCAGAGTAAGACTCAATGAGCCGAATGGTCTAATTCTGCTCCTACATTATATGGTTTAATGAAAGCGAGAGACTTCTCACATACCGGGCTAATGAGATTGGTGTCGTTGATCGCTTCAATCCCACTACTGGCAAAGGCCAGCAGGTTATTCCTCGCAGTGCTGTCCAGTAAAACGATATTGCTTAAATCCACATCCAGCTGCTTGCTACTTTGAACAGCATCTTGAAAATACTGGAAGAAGAAGCAGAGTTACTGCAATGAAAACCAAGCCCCTTTCCTTCCCTTTTGAAATTACTCCCGCTCCCACTGAGAGCTCGAGCCCTCGTATTGACCATACCTCAGTGATCAGAAATCAGCCTCTTTGGCCTTGGCAGTAATACCTGCTCACGATAGTCGGTACCCCAGTGTGCGCCGAGACTCTGCCCAGTTCCCATTCCCTCATCACGGTTACCCAGTCTACAGAAACTGGAGCCATTCTTGTGATGAAGGTTCAGTTGTCATTCACCGTGAGAGGCAGCCCCACTCAGTGTCGAGGCTGCTCTGCTCCAGAAAACCCATTACTTTTATCGAACTCCTCATGCCTATTTATTTGGACAGGCAGGGATTGATTAAGGATGGCCAACATGGCTTTTAAAATTTAAAAAAAAAAATTTAGACGTGGAGGCCCTTTCAACCCATGAGCCTGCAGCACCCTATTATACCCAAGTGACCTACAACCTCCCCTCCACCCCCCCCGTACGTTTTTGAATGGTGGTAGGAAGTCAGAGCACACGGAGGAAACCCATGCAAACACAAGGAGAATATACAAACGCATTACGGACATCACTGGGATTCAAATCCCAGACCCAATTGCTGGCGCTGTAAAAGCGTGGCACTAATTGCTACGCCAACCATTGCTACGCCCCCTCCCAAAAAAAATGGCTTTGCGAGCAGTAGGTCGTGTTTATTCAATCTTATGGAGTTTTTTTGCAAGGAGGTTACCAGGAGGGTTGAAGAAGGAAAGGCTACGGATGCTGTCCACATGGACTTTAGTAAGGCTTTTGACAAGCTCGCACGTGGGAGGTTAGTCAAGAAGGTTCAGACGCTTGGTAATTATGATGGGATAGTAAATTGGATATGACAATAATGGTAAGAAAGAAGCCAGAAAGCAGTAGCGGATGATTGCTTCTCAGATTGGAGGCCTGTGACTAGTGGTGTGCCTCAGGGATCAGTGCTGGGTGGGATCGGTGCTCCCTCTAAGGTGTGCGCACGTGCATGCACGTAAGTGGCCTGTGCGCACGTGCACAAAGGAAATCAATGCACACACTTATGTGCACGCGCACACAGCCTGTTTTGTGTGAGTGTGTACAGCTTAGAGGAAACACTGGCCAGGTCCGTTGTTGTTTGTCATCTTTATCGAGAATAATGTAGTAAATTGGATCAGCAAGTTTCCAGATGACACTAAGGTTGAAGGCACTGTGGATGGCGAGGAAGGGTTTCAAAGCTTCCAGAGGGACCTGGACCAGCTGGAAAAATGACCGATGGAATTTAATGCTGACAAGCGTGAGCTACTGCATTTCTTAAGGATAACCCAAGAAAGGACGTACACAGTAAGTGGTCGGGCACTGAGGAATGTGATAGAATAATAATAATAATAATAAGCTTTTTATTGTCATTGTACATACAACGAGATTTATGACAGCAGTACAAGGTTACCAATGCAGCGACGCAACCACAGGCAGCACCACTGAAGTTAAAAAAAAGGGATCTGGGAATACAGACACATGATTCCCTGAAAGCAGCATTACAGGTAGCTAGGGTTGAAACTTTTGGCATATTGGCCTTCATAAATCAAAGTATTGAGTACAGGAGTTGGGATGTTATGGTAAGACTTTGGTGAGGTCAAATTTGGGGTATTGTGTGCAGTTCTGGTCACCCAACTACAGGAAAGATATCAGTAAGATAGAGGGCAGAGAAGATTTACTAAGATGTTGCTCGGTCTTCAGGAACTGAGTTACAAGAGAAAGGTTAAGCAAGTCAGGACTTTATTTGATAGAAGTATTTAAAATTATGAAGGGTAGAGACAGTGTAAATGTCAATAGGCTTTTGCCACCGAGAGTTAGGTGAGATACAAACCAGAGGACATGGGTTAAAGGTAAAAGGGGAAAGTTTAGGGGGAACTTCTTCACACAGAGAGTGGTGGGGCTGTGGAACGAGCTGCCAGTTGAAATGGTGAATGCGGACTCAATTTTCACATTTAATAAAAATGTGGACAGGTACATGGATGGGAGAGGTATTGGAGGGCTATGGATTGGGTGCAGGTCAGTGGGACGAGGCAGAATAATAGTTTGGCACAGACTAGAAGGGCCAAAGGGCTTGTTATCTGTGCTGTAATGTTCTATAATTCTATGGTTCTGATGAGACCTTGGCTGGGGGTTGGCCTTCATGCTGTGAAACTGGAGCCTGAGGGTCTGCCCCATGTTGCGTTGAGCAGAGCTTGCCAAAGGAGGATTAAAAAAAACTGAAAGCAAAAAGCTCAGAGCTGATCATCAGAAGGTACATACTGTGGTGACGTTCAGTTGCTTCTCCAGTTCCGCGATCAGGTTCCTTGGTAAGAGGTACCATAGTGACCTGCCCTCTTCACAGTGTCTAATCGAGGAAGAAAGAAAAACTGGTGATGTTTGTGTGATCTTTCCACGGAACCTCTCACAGACTCACTGGAGAGTCAGAGGCCATGACCATTCAGTCCTCTTTCTGCATCTACAGTAAAAAAAACCCTCGTATGGGGATTAGTTGATGCTGGATATGTGAATTTTCCGGTTTCTTACAGTGCCTTAATCCCCCTGCATTCAGAATAAACAGTTTAAGAGACAAAAATACTAAACTTCACCTGCATGAATATATAAACCTTAAGGCATTTTACTTTATTTTCAGTCACATTGTTTGAAAACATTTAACCGTTGCTGCATCTGCAGGTTCCTCCCCCTCCACAGAGCAGCCCAAAAGATCAACAATTACATTATAGGTAATTCATTCCCCCTCCCCCACGTTTACAGATAAAGCCTCTTACTAAACAGGGATAAGGACACACTTTGAGGGAGTCACCCCAACAGTGAGCGGCATCAACCAGCTCTTCATCCTGGGCGACACCATTGCTGTTTCACCCAACTTTATTCAAACAGCTGCTACGAGCAAATCCACGACCAAGGCCCTCCGTTGGCTGAATATTTACTCCCGTCTTCACCAAAGGTTATTTATTACTTCAGAGAACATTTACAATTTTAAACTTGCATAATTTTAACTGATTATTTTAATTTATTTTCCTAGAATTTTTTGTCAGTTGTTTGAATTCCAGATACCAGGGGTTTTACAGTATATCTAAATTGTATCTACCAATCTTTCTCTACAACACTTGATAACCTTATCCAACAAAATTCATTCAGTCTTTCCTTCGAAACTAACAACTTGTTATGTCTCACTTCAGTAAAGATGACCTCGTATAACAGGAAGTTCTCTGCGTGGGACTGGTCTCTCTGTCTTTATGCTCTCTCGCCATGGGCAGGGAATATTGAAATGCTCCATTGTTTTTCAGGGCCCTGGTCAGATCTCCTCTCAACATTCTAAGGTTGGTGTACTCCATTGTAGCTAAATCCTGGTATAGTAAAAAAAACCCTGTTATCCAGAATTAGAGCAACTAACAACCTCAAGCAACTTTCAAAAAATGTAGAACATAAATAGGTAAAAAAATGTTTAAAAGTGAGGTGCCTTGCCATTAGTTCGCCAATCCATCCAACACACAATCTCAAGCAACCGGAAAATTCACTTATCCGGCATCTACATATCCCCAAATATGCCGTATACCAAGGGTTTTAGTATATTTCTGCTAATTCTACTCTGATTCTACTCCCAGGTGACCACACATTCCTGATTATGGATCCAACCAGGACTCCCATCACGAAAGCACGTCCCGCTCCTCTTTGTACTCCAGCCCTGGAGATCTGAGGGGATAAGATAGAGGCAGAGGGAGGCAGCAGGTACCCAGGGTGTTGAGCACACCAGCCACCAAGAACACCTTTTACACCAATCCCATTCTGTTTCCTCCCCCACCCCCCACGTTCCCGTCAACTCTTCCCCAATTCTGCCACACATTCCGCACGCTGTGAGAAACTTTACAGTGGCCAATGAACTAAGTAACCCCCATGTTTTGGGGATGTGATGGAGAGAGGGGGATTGGAGCACCTGGAGGAAGCCTACATGGTCATGGGGAAACATGCTAATTCCACGCAGGTCGCTAGACATGTGCCCCTCTTTCTAACGTGTGTGATATATCATGCACAAGTCCCCTAAACGACAAATGGATATTTTTCTAGAGTATGGCATTTTATGTCCTCTGGAGGTGTTGCTCGGTTATAAAAAACATCTGCTCCCTCATTCAAATTCCTCTCACTACAATGTGTACGGTTAAACCCCTGTAATCTAGAATTCAGGGAACCGGCAAAAAAAAATTAATAGGTAAAAAATGTGGAAGTTTGAAATTGGCACGCCTTGCCATTAGCTCGCCAATCCATGCAACAGTCAATCTCAAGCACGTGGAAAATTCACTTATCCGGCCTCTGCGGGTCCCTATAGGTGCTGGATACCAGGGGTTTTGCTGCAGCTGAACACTAGACGAGCACTTGCAATGGGGCAGACAGCCCTTTTGTGGGGCTAGAGCAGTCCCTGAACAAGAGGCGATCCAAGAGCCTGAAACAGCTGTTGGGAAGAAACTGTGCTTGAATCTAGAGATGCAGGCTTCCCAAGGAGCCAAAATGGGCCAGATGGTATCCTTGTGATGTGGAAATGTTTAAAAAATTTGTTTCATTTTTGTTTTAAATTTAGACATTTAGCACTGTAACAGGCCCTTCGTGCCACCCAAATACCCCCAACTAACCTGTTGCACTAACTGTGAGGCCCATAACCATGGTCTCTGGTTTCATCATAACCCTGGAAAGCATCTCCGATATCCAACCAAAGCCATTATTAGAGAGAAGTGCAGGGTTGATGGAAGTCTGAGTGGAGCATTAGGTGCTAATATTTCTTTTCAAACCAACCTCCGTTGTATTGTACTTTAACACACAAAGGTGTTGAAGAAGTCAACACGAAAGTCTGCAGACACCATGGTTGAGGTAAAAACACGCCGCTGGAGAAACTCAGCAGGTCAAACAGTGTCCTGTATAGAGCGAAGGTGAAGATACAGAACCGACATTTCGGGCTTGAGCCCTTCATCAAGGTGTGGAAAAATGTCGGCAGGTGTCCAAACAAAAGAGGGAGCGGTGGTCACAAAGGCAGGAGGTGGTAGGAGGAGAAGGGAGGGAGGGGACAGCAGAGATCAAGGGGAGGAAGGATGGCTGGGTGAATTGGAAAGGGGGAGGGGGAAGAGGAGAGCAGGTTAGCAGAAAAGTCGATGTGAATGCCATTCAGCTGGAGACTGCCCAGATGGGAAAATCAGGTGTTGATCCTCCAATATGCGGGTGGTCTTGGTGGGACAGGGCTGGAGAAACTCAGCATTAATTATATAGCAAAGATACAGAAACAATGTTTCGGGCCTGAGCCGTTTGTCAAGATTCAATTTATTGTCGTGTATTAAAAATACAGCGTAATATTACTCAATCTTTGCTTTCATCTGCCTTAAGGCAGGCAGATTCGCCATTGGCAGAAATTGTCTGAAGAGCCTCTTACAGTAAAAGAGAAGCAAAAGAGAGGACTCCCCCCCCCAGAGTCCCCATGTGTCCATGCATTTGCCTCCAGAGCCCCCGCAGCCACGCAGAGTCCTGTCCAAACCATCAGCAGTCCAGGCTCCAGATCCGATATGATCAGGGAGCCTTCAGCGCCTTCGGCACCCTCTTGCATCCTGGTGCCCCTTCAGCCAGTCTCCAGCAGTCCGCTGGCTCCTGTGGTTCCCTTGGTTGCAGTCACTAGCTGCCCACAGCCTGTTTGGGCTCCTCGCCTCGAGACACCAAAGGCCCGCCACCTGCGTGGTCTGCCGTCATGTTCACTGCCTGTAGATTGTCTCCTCTGACAGGGGAAGGGGTGGGGGGGGGGGTGGAGTTTTCCCCGTGCCCTGCACCAGTCCTCTCCTTCCTTGGAGTATGCAACCCTGATCATAGGCGGCTGCCATCTTGAGCGCAGATCCTGTGGTCGCGGAGTTTGTAAATTAAACATTTACAGACCGTTTAAAGCCTGCACAGAGACCTGCTGAGTTTCTCCAGCACTTTTATGCATTAAATTACAATCACAACAGCTGCAGTTTTTCTCGTTTAACTTGTATGGCACTTTGTCCCCCTCCACCACTCCACCTCCCCTCTGACATCCTCTCAAGACCTGGGGTCATGCCATCCTTCATTGACAATCACTGACAAATCTCAGGTACAAGATGCAACCATTGTCTAAGTATTCACTACTAACCTGTGGAGTGTAGAGAAGCTGATTGGCGCACGGAAAATATTGGAGAGGTTTAAAATGTTGCTCTGCTCCGCCAGATCATCGACGACCTGCACAATATATCACAACACACAAAACAAAATTACTTGTTAATCCCACCTTTCCTGTTGTGCTGGGACAACCTTACATCAGCGTCAGTTCTGTGTTCTTCAGTTCATCAGGTTCATGGAGACATTGGTAACCTACCCTCCCCCCAACCCAGGACAAGGTGGAGTGCCTGAAAGCACAGAAGATAGGGTGCTGACAGTCCCTTCAATATCTCATGGGGCTAAAGGATATGATGGTGCTGGAGAGGGTGTAGAAGAGTGGGCAAGTAGAGGAGGGGGCGACCTTAGCAAATTTAAGTTCTTGGGAGTCACTATCTCAGACCCAACATACCAAGGACCTCGTGAAGAAAGCACGTCAGCGCCTCTACTTCCTCAGGAGTTTGCGGAGGTTTGGTTTGACATCAGAAACCCTGGAAAATTTCTACAGTGGTGTGGTGGAAAGTGTGCTGACTGGCTGCATCACGGTCTGGTATGGGGTCACAAATAACCCTGAACATTAAGCCCTGTAAAAGGTAGTGGACAAGGCAAAACACTCCTCATCATCGAGAAATCTGCAGGGAGTGCTGCCATCGAACAGCAGCAGCAATCATCAAGGACCCACACCATCCAGCACACAATCTATTCTTGCTGCTGCCATCAGGAAAGAGGTATCAGTGCCTCAGGACTCACCCCACAAGGGTCAAGACCAGCTGTTCCCCCTCCACTGTCAGATTCCTCAACGACAAACTCAATCAGGGACCCATTTTAGAACTCCGACTTTGAAACTTTTTTTCTTCTCTGTATTGCACAGTCAGTTTGTTTGCATTTCTTTATTTGTTGACATGTGGACATTGAGTATAGTTTTCTATGCACTATCAATAAGTGGTGATTTTGCCTCACCCATAGGAAAAGAATCTCAGGGTTGTATGTGATGTCATGTTTGTACTCCGACAATAAATCTGAGAAAAGAGATGCACCAGGGATGGCGTTAAAAGTATTGGCTGGGTTTGTTTCCCCAAGTAGGGGAGCTTGAGGTGGGATATGATACGAGTACAAGGTGGGATTGAAAGTGTTGATGGGAAGAACTTTTCTCCCTAGTGGCAGTGTCCAAAACAAGAAGGCAAGGGTTTGGGCTGAGGGGATCTGAGGGGGCGATTTGCCTGAACAGGTGGAGGAGGCAGACACCATTCTCAAGATATGTCTTGACAAGCACTTAATTCAACAATAAGGCTGCAAGTCAAGCACAGGTAAATAAGACGGAGAGAGAAGCACGTGAACCTGGTGAGCCGAAGGCTCCACAATGCGGTGAAACCACAAAACGTGAGCTAATATTTTGAGTGGGGAAATGTCACCTCATCGGTATCTGCCTGGGCTTCTGCTCCATCTGAGTCTCAGTGACTTGATGCCACACAGGGACTGCCCACAATGACGACTCATTGCTCACTTCAACGTGGCAGTGAATTCCACGTCCTTCTGGCTGAGTGAAGGGATCATTTGGGTATGCATGCATGTACAAGGTTTTATTGGAGAAGACAAGCTCAGATTCTCCCACCCCGAACGTCCCCTGAACGGAGTGACTTGCCAGTTCAGAGGGCAGGTCAAGGTCAAGAACACAAAGTGTTATAGGGACAGGAATCAGCCATCCGTCCCGTCGAGCCTGCTCCACCTTTCAATGAGATCATGGCTGATCTGATGATCGGCACATCTCCACCGACCTGCCTTTTCCCCATATCCCCTAATTCCTCTACTATGTAAAAATCTATTCAACCTTGTCTGAAATATATTTACTGTGGTCGCCCCCACTGTTCCAATGGGCAGCGAATTCCATAGATTCACCGCCCTCTGGGAAAAGCAGTTCCTCCTTATCTCTGTCCTAAATCTTCTACCCTGAATCTTGAGGCTACATCCCCTGGGTCATCATCAAGCAGATGACAATGTTAAACCAGGACACTTGAGCCTGGCACATTTTCAAACCACAGGATGTTATTCTAATAAATGCTCCAACTCACTTTAATGATGTAACACAGCAGTATTAAGTTTAATGTGATCTTACACCAAGATAACAGGTCCTTTCTGCCCCCACATGCCCATGCTGCCCAATTAACCAACAACCCCTGTACGCTTTGAAGAGTGGTGGGAAACTAGAGCACCTGGTGGAAACCCCCATAGACCCGGAGTGAATATACAAACTCCTTTTCGGACTGGAACCAGAGACTCTGGCACTGTGACAGCATTGCGCTAACCTTCATTCTAACCATGGTGCCCCAGTGTAATGAGTGTTTCAGCTACCCCATAAGATTAAGGGGAGTGTGGGAACCTATGGCATAGTCAGCACCCAGTAAAGCAGCAGGATTAGGGAGTGGATGATTGAAGTTTTACTGTCCTCTCTGTACATAGAAACATAGAAGATAGGAGCAGGAGTAGGTCATTCGACCCTTCGAGCCTGCTCCACCATTCAACGAGATCATGGCTGATCTTAAAGTTCAGTACCCCGTCCCCGCCTTCTCTGGAACATCGCACACAACGCACGTTGTCCTCGACGTGACTGTGGCGGAGTGGAGACAGTTACCCTCCTCTTTGCAGAATGTAGATTTGCTAAGAGTGTCACGGTTCATCCCCAGCAGCAGCGTGACAGAAGACTCTCTGATCTATGGCTGTTCCCAGGAGGACACACACGGAGACGTCAGTGAGGGAGTGCTTCCGACTGGCACATTCCAGGCTGCAGGAGTACATGCCAACGGATGCACTCAAGAATCAGGGGAGTGGATTTAGGACGGAGATGAGGAGGAACTGGTGAATCACCAGTGGATTTCGCTGCTCATTGAAGTAGTGGAGGCGACCTCAGAGAATAGATTTAATACAAGGTTGGATAGATTTTTACATAGTAGAAGAATTAAGGCATGTGGGGTAAAGGTGGAGATGAGCAACCAGGATCTCATTGAATGGCGGAGCAGGCTCGATGGACTCCAAGAACTTTTCAGGGCCCCTTAAAGGTTCCGGAGAAACATTCCCCAGGTTTGTTTTACTCTAACTTGTTTTAGTCTTTCCCCAGAAATCCCTTGGTGCTGTCTGGGATGGGAAAGTTTGTACACAGTGGTTGTACAGCCATGAATGGCCTGTGGAGATCTTCTACTCATTGCTGTCAACGCACTGTCCTGCAGTGGGTCACTGAGACCACGGAGCAGCAGTGGTCAGGAGGGTCGGTGGGACCATCCACAGAGGGATGTCTTGCTCCTGAGACTCTCCCACCTCGGCAACAGTGAGCAGTTCTGGACCTCTCACTCACCTGGTAGATTTCTCCGGTTTCCCAAGGTTTACAGGCCAACGTCCGAACATTCCCTCCCACGAAGAAGGTGACAAACACCAGGAGAATGAGGAGCCAGGAGAAGATAAAGCTGAACCCAACTCCCCTGCAGGAGGACAAAACAGGCAACAGTTGGGTTGGTCCACCCATCAACAGATGCACCACAGGTACAGGGACACTCTTAAATGCACCACGGCATGGACAGATGTACCCGCCCACAGGTGCTGCATACCCCAGAGGAGATCGACCCACATGGGGCATGGAACATCTACAACAGGCGGTCGTGACTCAGGCACTCGATGACAAACAAGGCATGCTGTGCACTAGTGGACCCATAGTGACCCCCTCATCACACCTTCAGCCCCTGTGGATTGCAGGCCAACCACAGGAATCTTGCACAGCACATGCAGGCGCACTGCACAAGACCCCACAGAGGCTCACTATGCAACACAATGCACACAGTTCCAGGTTTTAGAGAGCAGTGACGTTTGTGGAGTCATTACAAGTTCAGCTGTGCATCTGTATGTTAACCCTTAACACAGAGACAGACATCCTTTATCCCTCCTGAATTCATTCACTTAGACCAGGGGTGGCTAAACTGCTTAACGTAAGAGCCACATACGATAAACTTCAGATGTTTGAGAGCCGCAAGACATGAAAAAAATAACAATTTTACTCTTATATGCACATTTTGTTACAAAAAACATATAAATATTAAGAAATACATGTAAGTAATAATATAATAATATTTATTCACGTATGTAGTTTTTAAGCTGCCAATTGTATTAGTTTTAATAATCAAAAGGTTTTGGGGCATTGGGAGTTCAGATGGGTGAGCGAAACCAGGTGGTAGGTCTGTGGTGGTCGGGGCATCGGGAGGTCTGGTAGGTGGGCATCAGGAGTTCGGACAGGTGGGTGGCTGCGGCTTGGGCGCAAGTCCATGGTCGAGGCGTCGGGAGCTCCAGTGGTGGGGGGGGGGTGGGTGGTTGGAAGGGGGGATGCAGCCAGAATCTAGGTCTAAGGTCAGGGTGGGTTTCAGGAACTCAGATGGGAGGGCGGCTGGGGCCTAGGGTGAGCATTCTCGGCTGGAACGTCAGGAGCTCTGGTGGGTGGGTGACCAGGGCCAAAGATTGGTGGGGGGGGGGGTTCCAATTTCTATATATATAGATATATAGATCTATGGGTAAAATACCAAATATTTTGAATCGCAAGCCATTACCATTGTGAGCATCGGCCTGTATGATTCTTGTCTCAGCCAACATATTTCCACGAGCCGGACATTATTCATCAAAGAGTTTCATGTAGCTCACAAGCTGCCATTTGGCCACCCCTTACTCAGTCACACTCCATACTGTTGTAGATACAGAGGGCACCTCCTGGCATAGAGCCACTGACACCAAGATGGGTACAATCTCTCAAACGGAAGGTGCCAATACATTCACACATCCTTCCTTGCTCATATTTAAACCAGCAACCTCACCAAACGTGCTTCTCTTCTTGGTGAGGCTGACAGTCCAAGCACCATCACCACCCTGAAACAAACAGGAGGGGGCTTACGCCATCAGGAAGTTAGCTCCAGATTTGGAACATGTGTTGCCCCGGTTCACATCATCCCTGGTAATGATTCCTGCGGTTCCCAGGCCAAGACCCAGCACATTGCAGGCGATGATTAAGAGAATGATGCAACACAGAACAATGCTGACTATCCACCTGCAACAAAACGAAGGACTTGCATTTAGGCAGGAAACAGAGTATCGGCCTTCACTGCAAGAGGGATTGGATTTAGGAGCAGGTCATGAGCGGGGTGCCACAAAGGTCGGTGCTAGGCCCCCACTGTTCACAATATACATTAACGATCTGGAAGAGGGGACGGAGTGTGGTGCATCTAATTTGATGGAGGTTTTCAAGATTTTAAAAGGGACAGAGAGAGTCAACGTGGATAGGCTTTTTCAATTAAGAGTGGGGGAGATTCAAACCAGAGGCCATGGTTTGAGATTGAAAGGGGAAAATTATAAGGGGAACATGAGGGGAAATTTCTTCACGCAAAGGGTGGTTGGGATGTGGAATAAGCTTCTGGCGGAGGTGGTTGAAGCAGGAACGTTATTTACATTTAAGGAAAGACTGGATAATTACACGTAGGGGAGAGGATTGGAGGGGTATGGACCAGGTGCTGGTCAGTGGGACTAGGAGGGTGGGGATTTGTTCTGGCATGGACTAGTAGGGCCGAACTGGCCTGTTCTGTGCTGTAAGTGGTTATATGGTTATAAGTTTGCTGATGACATCAAATTGAGTGGATGTAATGGAAGATTCTAACCTGTTTTTTAAATTTGCTGCTCTTGGTTCTGCAAGACTGAGAACCTGCTTGTGTTTTAGAATCAGCAGACATAAGCTAAATTCCACCGAGGAGCCAGAGATGCTGTTATCTGACGAAAGGACATCTGTGTACTAAGAACATTTAATCTTCCTGCTTGTTTAGGTCACAGACTGTCAGAGGCCTAGCCTTGATGCAAAATAAACCATTATATTCAAAGTGATAAGCTGAAAATTATATTATTCGTTAATAGCCTCGCATGCTAGCTTGCTTGCTTATCTTTCTTGCTGTGCTGGGAATAGGTGCTTGGGTAAGCAGTTTTTGGGTAATATAAGCCATGGTCCCGCTGCTGAAGTTTGAGACTCTCCGAGAGGTGGCAACATCTCTCAGCAAGAAGAAGAAGAACTTCTGGAGTCCCGATCAGGGGAGGTGGAGAAGCTGCTACCGGCAGCTTGACAACCTACTACAAGTGTGCAGTTGTTGCCTCGCTTCGGCATTTGGGACCAGTCCAAGCGTTGATAAGCATAGTTGGGAAGAGCTTGCATATTGTAGTGTGAAATCAGCTTTTGAATTTGTAATAAACATTTGTATAATCTGAACTGCTCTCGGTGTGTGTGTCTATTTTCTTTCGGTAGCTCAAACACTGTGACCAATCTAAAACGAACAAAGTGAGAGGTACAAGTTTACCCAAGACAGTGGTAAAGCAAATTGTGTAGCGGATACAGAGAGTCTGTAGAGAGATATAGATAGGTTAGTGAATGGGCAAGGGTCTGGCAGATGGTGGACAGTGTTGGTAAATGTGAGGTGATCCACTTAGAGAGAGAAAATGGAAGATCAGAACATTATTTAAATGGCGAACGATTGCAGCACGCTGGCGTGCAGAAGGACTCGGGAAAGCTGGTGCATGAATCTCAAGAGGTCGGTTTGCAGGTGCAGCAGGCTGTCAAGAAGGCAAATAGAACGTTGGTTTACATGGAGTTTCAGAAGGCTTTTGATAAGGTCCCACACAGGAGATTACTATACAAACTTAAGGCACATGGTATAGGGGATATGATATTGAGGTGGATAGAGAATTGGTTGACAGATAGGAAGCAAAGAGTAGGAATAAACGGGTACTTTTTGGAATGGCAGTCAGTTACTCGTGGGGTACCACAAGGCTCAGTGCGAGGACCCAGTCATTTATGATATATATTAATGATTTAGATGAGGAACTAGAAAACAGCATTTCCAAGTTTGCAGATGACACAAAGCTGGGTGGCATTGTAAGCTGTGTCGAGGCTGCTAAGAGTGTGCAGGGTGACTTGGACAGGTTGGGTGAGTGGGCAAATGCATGGCAGATGCAATATAATGTGGATAAGTGTGTGGTTATCTACTTTGGAGGAAAGAATGGGAGGGCTGAGTACTATCTTAATGGTATCCAATTAGGAAAAGGGGAGATGCAAAGAGACCTGGGTGTCGCTGTGTATCAGTCATTAAAAGTGGGCAGGAAGGTGCAGCAAGCAGTAAAAAAGGTGAATGGTATGTTGGCGCTCAGATCAAGAGGATTCGAGTACAGGAGCAGAGAGGTATTGATGAAGTTGTATAGGGCCTTGGTGAGACCTCACCTGGAGTATTGTGTTCAGTTTTGGTCTCCTTGCCATGGAGAGAGTGCAGAAAAGGTTGACCAGATTGATACCAGGGATGGCAGGATTTGCATATGAAGAAAGGATAGAACGACTGGGCTTGTACTCGCTGGAGTTTAGACGATTAAGAGGAGATTTAATAGAAACGTTCAAAATTCTTAAGGGATCTGACAGGCTAGATGCAGGAAGATTGTTCCCAATGTTGAGCAAGTCTAGAACCAGGGGTCACAGTTTAAGGATAAAGGGGAAGTCCTTTAGGACTGAGATGAGGAAGAATTTTTTCACTCAGAGGGTGGTGAATTTATGGAATTCTCTGCCACAGGAAGTGATTGAGGCCAGTTCCATAGCTATATTTAAGAGAGAGTTAGATTTAGTACTTGTGACTAGGGGGAATCAGGGGGTATGGAGAGAGAGCTGGAACAGGGTACTGAGTGGATGATCAGCCATGATCAAAATGAATGGCCAAATGGCCTACTCCTACACCTATTTTCTATGTTTCTATATTTAATTGCCAGAGGGATGGAATTTAGGAGCAGGGAGGTTCTGCTGCAACTGTACGAGGTCCTGGTGAGGCCGCATCTGGGGCACTGCGTGCAGTTCTGGTCTCCTTACTTGAGGAAGGACGTACTGGCTTTGGAGGTGATGCAGAGGGAGTTCACCAGGTTAATTCCAGGGATGAGGGGGTTGGCTACAAGAAGAGATTGAGTCGTCTGGGACTGTACTCATTGGAATTTAGAAGAATAAGAGGAGATCTTATAGATACATGGAAGGCATAGATAAGTTAGAGGTAAGTAGGTTGTTTCCATTGGTGGGGGAGACCAGAACTAGGGGACATAGCCTCAAAATTCAGGGGAGTAGATTTAGGACAGAGATGAGGAGGAACTTCTTTTACCAGAGGGTGGTGAATCTGTGGAATTCGCGCCCATTGAAGCAGTGGAGATGATCTCAGTAAATATATTTCAGACAAGGTTGGGTAGTCTTTTACAGAGTAGGGGAATTAAAGGATATGGGGAAAAGGTAGGTGGGTGGAAATGAGCTGATCATTAGGTCAGCCGTGAACTCATTGAATGGTGGAGCAGGCTCGACAGGTCGGACGGCCAAATCCGACTCTGATATTCTTATAAAATGACCTTTCCCTACAACTCCAACAATCACACTTACGCACCTATAGTAATTGAACCGCTTCACCTCGTCCGAGACCTGTATGATTTGTGGAGAATTGATAGCATCCTCCACGTTCTTGAGGGAATCGAGAAATGTGACTCTTTGAATGGCAGAGGAGAGGTTACTTTCAACGTCATCCAGAACTCTCTTGATGTCTGCAGAAACCAAAAAGAACAGATTTTCAAAAGTAAATGATTTTTTTTTAATGTCACCAACATTTCCACTGCTGATCAATGTTGCAGGCTGGACATACAAGGACCTCCCCACCACAGTCACCTGTGAAAACCTGCGAGGACTGGTTCATCACCCGGCCAGGAATTTCATCCAAAGAGCGGTTGGCCTGGGGAGACAGAACACGCATTGTTAGTCCCAGCCTCCTGAAGAATCTGTGGAATGCTGAAAGGACAACAGTTACCTGCTCCAGGGAGCTGTTCAGTGCAGCTGAAGAGAAGCTCGTGAGTTTGTTGAACACAGACTGGATTTCAGTTGGCTAAAGAGAGTGCAGACAGATTATTGGTGGAGGACAATCAGAATTGGCTGTGTTTTACCAGTCAAATATCCCCCAGAAATGGAAAAGTGACGGCCAGTTTCAATAGTGAAGGGAAGGAGAACAGCTGCCAAGAGGGGGAAGGATGAAAGGTAAGCTGGCTGAGGAGAGGAGGTAGGGGTGAGGGCAGTGGAGGGACCATGAGTATAAACATTGTGCAATATGGTTGGTAAGATGAGGGATAACGCAGATTAGGTGCAGGCTTAGGGGAAAGACCGGGATTGGCCTGGTCTGAAACCTGAGGATCAGGAGTGGATTGGGGCCCGTGGATTGGGGTGGGCCTGGTCCGAGGCCATGGATCAGGGTAGGCTTGGTCCGAGGCCATGGATCAGGGTAGGCTTGGTCCGAGGCTTTTGGATCAGGGGTGTGTAGAGCTCGTCGAAAGAACCAAAGACTCTTTGATCCAAACCAAGGCTTTTATTAGCAAAAGACAGGAGCTCTTCACAGGTGGCCGACCAGTCCGGAATGATCCGACCTGGCTGGGGACACAACCCTTTAAGGCTCAGACAGTAGGCGTGGCTAAGCTCTCAGCCAATCGCTGTAAGCACAGTCATTACACTCTAGATACTGTAACTATATACATTGGTGATAGGTCTGTACTATCACAGGGTGGGCCTGGTCCGAGGCCTGCAGGTCGGGGTGGGCCTGGTCCGAGGCCCGCGGATTGGGGGTGGGCCCGGTCCGAGGCTTGTGGAGCACCCGGAGGAAATCCAAGCAGACGTGGGGAGAACGGGCAAATTCCTCGCCGACTGCATCAGATTCGAAACCGGGTCACTGGCACTGTAACAGCTTTGCACTGACTGCTACATGCAAGCTGGAGAGATAGAGAGTAGAGACAACCCGCGGGTGACCTGACAGGGACAGCGAAGGGTCGAGGAGAGGTGGTGAGGGAGATTTAAACTGCGAACGCAAGGAAAAATAATAAATGCACCTAATAATGAGTTGTTCTTGACCTGGAGAGTAGTTAGCAAATTAAGGATGCAAAGTGTAGTAAGTGGAGATAGTTGGACTAAATAATTCCTTACAGTGCACGAGCGAAGAGATTTAAGGGCTGGTCATTGAAGCGGAGAGACACAGGTCTTTGGTACTTACAGCGCCGTAAGTAAAACTCAGATCCAGACGACTGACTGCTTGTTCAGCTGATTCACATCCTTGGCAATTGGGATCCTTCGCTGTGGTAATGATATCAGCCTGTAGGCTGCTCAGCTTGTTGATTAGCTGCCTCTGTGTGTCCGCCAGAGAGCCATTCACAGAGATGATGGTCTGCAGGTGTCCCTTCAGTGTGCTGACATCTGAGGTAAAACAGATATATCTCAGCATCGGTATAAGACACACAAGTCTGCGGTCCTAAAAACACAATGCTGGAGAAACTCAGCAGGTCAAACTGCGTGCCTTAAATCAGATAATGATTTGAACAACTTTCAAACAAACATGGCTCGCATTTGTTTAGAATATTTTCAAATTAGATAATTTTTGAGGCCTGCATTACCTAATTTTCCCCAACAGTCCCCAAATGGCAGAACCTCTAAACTGTGTTCAAACCAAATAAACACACAGAAGGAATCCACCAATGTAATCCGACCGCTTCCGGTGGGCTGCGAGGCACTGCTGTCCACAAGCGAGTTTCCACCACAGCAGCAATCAATGTGATTCTCAGCAAATGACTCTGCCAGCCTTGCATTCTGCTCTATGATTAGAAGCCCCAACCCCGCCTGTGGCCGACGCTCAGACTGACGGAGGCCGATAGGGTTGATGCTCTTGTTCATTTGAATAACAGATATGTTATTAAAATTGTGACTGAAAAGGGTGTTGGGAGCAGGAGCTCCAAAAGTCTTTCCCTGCAGAGATGTGGCAAAAGGTTCTCAATCAAGTTAATACCTCATCAATGTGTTCTTGACACTCCCCTATTCAAGGCCGTCCATAGGATGCACATGTCCAAGGACAAGCGTGCCTGTAGTTTCCTAATTTTAATCCAATCTGTGACACAAGTGGCTTCATTGACCCATACGTTTGGGCCCTGTTGGGTTCTGGAAAGATTACTTTGGTTTTCTTTCAGCAATCCTTGTTTTACAAACCAAACTGCTCTTTTTTGTGGAGTTTTAAGAGCAGGTGTGGGTCGTTTTCCGACTTCTGCTCGTCGGACGATCACTTTTACCACCCTGAATGCCAGGAGAGCAATTCTTCTGAAATGGGAGGACCCCACTCTGTCTACTGCAATTCAATGGTTTCCACAAACCTGTTGGAACTTTGACAAAATTAGAAGTGCTACCTTAGATCTCGCTGTTAAATTTGAAGAAACTTGGTGCCCATTCTAACATCTCCTATTGTCCCTTCCTGTCCCTTTAAGTTTCTCTTTCAGATGAGGACCAGGCATCTTATGTTTGATGAATGCTGATGCAAGGCTTTCCAGTCTGGGTTTTTTTTTCCCCTCTTCTTCGTTAGATGAGTACAAAGAATGTGAATTTTTTTTCTTTGCTTTTCTTTCCCCACACACTTCATTTTAAAAGCTTGAAACTGTAACAGATCGAGTGACCACGCGAGTGAATGGGCCAAATTGCCGCAACACGCGGCCAGTCCAAGATGGGTGCAGGCTCCCCATCACTGCCGAGAAGGAGCAGGCGCCTGGCGCCACGCACGGTCTATGGAGCCATCTGCTTCCAGAAGCCGGCGGGTATGTCAGCGGAAGTGGGCGGGCCAGTGTGGAGACACAGTGCATTCAAACCAATAACGCCATTCTTTGGTTCACCCTCACACTGTGTGGATGTCTCTTTACTCGGTAGCACTGCCGCAGCCGTCGCTACGGAACCACAACTACATTCAAATATAATAAAATACATATAAAGATGAACAGTACATGTGTATATAAAACCCCCCAAACCCCCCTCGCTCTTCCCATTACTCCCCTACACCCCCCCCCCCACAATATCCACTATAGAAAGGAGATCATCAATTATACCCTCCCCACCATCGAGAACAACTACGGGGAACGCTGCCGTCGGAGGGCAGCAGCAATCATCAAGGATCCACACCACCCAGCACATGCTCTGTTCTAGCTGAAACCATCAGGAAAGAGGTATCGGTGCCACAAGACTCGCACCACCAGGTTCAGGAACAGCTGCTATCCCTCCACCATCAGACTCCTCAATGACAAACTCAATCAGGGACTTGTTTAAGGACTCTTACATTTGCACTTGATTGATTTTTTTTCCCTCTCTGCATTGCCCAGTCAGTTTGTTTACATTTCTTTACTTGTTTACGTGTGTACATTGAGTACAGTTTTTTTTGCATTAAAAATAAGTGGTAATTCTGCCTCACCTGCAGTAAAAAGAATCTCAGGGTTGTATGTGATGCCATGTGTGTACTCTGACAATAAATCTGAAATCTGAACTATCCCCAGATTCTACCACTCAGCTGCCCAGGGAACAGCCAGTTAGTGTGCTGACCCATTTGCCTTTGGGTTGTGGGAAGAGACCCGCCCAATCATGGGGAGAATGTGCAAACTCCACATGGATGGGGTCCAATAGCTTGCCCTTCCCTATTTCCTTTCATGTCTTAAAGACATGCATGCTGATTGGCTGCTGTTAATTGCCCTTAGTGTGTATCTGAGTGACAGACTCTGGGGGGAGATGTTGGAGGGCTGGTGGGGTGGGGGGGTTTGGGGAGGGAGTAAAATCAGATTGATGTTAACAGGTTCTTGCTGGAATCAGGAGCACAGAGATCTGTTTCCTGGTCATGGATGCTATGCAAGCTGGTGTTGGTGTCTGATGGTAGTATGGACTATTGATGAGGATTTTGATCACCTACCACAGAAAAGCTATCCATAAAACAGAGAGAGGGCAGAGAAGATTTACCAGGATGTTGCCCGGACTTCGGGAACTGAGTTACAGGGAAAGGTTAAGCAGGTGAGGACTACTCGCTAAGAATGAGGGGAGATTTGATAGAGGTATTTCAAATTATGAGGGAGACAGACAGAGTAAATGCAGATAGGCTTTTTTCTCCACTGAGGGTAGGTGAGATACAAACCAGAGGATATGGGTTAAGGATGAAAGGAGAAAAATTTAGGTGGAACAGAGGGGTCAAAAGATAGGGATGGAAAGAGTGGGGTGCAAACATAAGGGTTGAAACAGAGGGGTGCAAAAATAGTGGTCGAAACAGAGGGGTGCAAAAAGAGTGGTTGAAACAGGGGGTAAAAACAGGGGAGTCAAAACAGAGAAGTGCAAACTGTGGGGTGCAAACAGATGGGTGGGGGTGTGGAAGGAGCTGCCAGCTGAAGTGGTGAATGCAGGCTCAATTTTAACATTTCAGAAGAATTTGGACAGGTGCATGGATGGGAGGGGGATGGATGGCTATGGATTGAATGCAGGTCAGTGGGGATTAGGCAAGAAAAAGTGGCTCAGCACAGACTAGAGGGGCCTGTTTCCATCTGTAATTGCTCTATGGTTCTTGGGGGAAGTGGGATGATTAGCTCATGGAGTGACCAGTCTCTCCTGGGAGGGTAGGCAACCCTTCCCCCTTTGTTGGACCTCAGCTGTGTCAAGATCCAAAGCCATCCTCTACAAGGAGACTTTTGCAGACACGAGGGCTTGGACCTGTTTCTGGCCCAGCAGCAGAGCACAAGATGTCAAGGGAATGCAGTCTGCGGCTGGGAGAGGGACAAGACGCCCTCCCCCTGAGCACAAAGCTTACAAGTGATGGAAGGTCATAAGTAGGCACTGCAGGGCAGTGATTGGGCGTTACCTTGTATTCTTGCAGAAACCATCATCAAAGATGGATAAACTACTTGGCCCAATGCATCCTTGATCGTAAATCCAAGGGTCCCACTCACACCTGCAGAAAACCAACAAGAAACAACAGTGAAACGAGGTGCCAAGCGAATGTAGCTCACTGTTAACATGGTAGCATGGAAGGGTATAAACAGGACATAACCAACACCAGTCAGAACGTTGAAACCCTGCAACACATGAAGCAAAGAGCAGAGGGCAAGTTCAAGTTTATTTATCATCTGATTGACCAGTACAATCCGATGGAACAGCGTTCTCGGTGAACAGTGAAAAACATCCATACAGACAATACACACTACATATCTTGAAATAAAGATTCTTAATAAATAGAAGAGAAATGGAGAGTTGTTTTAGCAGTCGTTCGGCATCCTCACTGCCCGTGGGAAGAAGCTGTTCCTCAGCCTGGTGGTGCTGGCTCTAATCCTCCTGTATCTCTTCCCCTGATGGGTGTACCTGGAAGATGCTGTGCACGGGGTGGCAGGGGTCTTCAATGATTTTGCAAGCTCTCTTTAAACAACGATCCCAGTAAATCACATGGATGGGATGAGGGTGACCCCAGCGATCCTCTCTGCCACTTTTACGGTCCTGCGGATTGACCTATGATCTGATGGTGTGCAGCAACCGTACCGCACTGTGATGCAGCTGGCCTGGACGCTCTCGATAGAGCTCCTGTAGAAAGTTGACATGATGTTGGCCAATAAAAAAATGTTACCCCTGATGTCTCCCCTAAACTTTCCACCCACACCAAATATCTTCTGGTGTTTGCTACTCCAGCCCTGGCTGTCCACCTTATCTATACCTCTCAGAATCCTGAAGACCTCTATAAAGTCACCTGTCATCCTTCTGCACTCTAAAGAGAAAAGCTTTGCTATCCTCTGCTAACCTTGCCTCACAATCCAGGCAACATCCTGATAAATCTCCTCTCCACTGCTTTCACATCCTTCCTGTAATGAGGTGACCAGAACTCAACACAATACTTTAAGCGTGGTCTCACAGATATTTGTAGAGTTGCAATGTGACCTTTCGATTCTCGATTGGGACATGCTTGAACCAGATCGATAGAGAGATGCTGATAGACTCACGCTTGGTTCCAACACACCAGGAGTTTACATCGAAATCAAATTATATCAAGTCACGTGATGGAGTAGTGGCTGGTCAGGGAACTCCAGCCCTCTCCAGAAAAGTTTAAAAAAAACACACAAAACACAAAGGCACAAACATAAAAATTAAAACAAAGTGAAAGCAAAGGTGGGAAGAAAATGGCAGCGAAGAAAGAAAAGTCGAAAGCAACGGGAAGAAGAGAAGAAGAAAGAACGTCGGAAGAAGAAGGTGAAGGCCTTACCTGTTCGAGGAGGCCCGCTGCGGAGAGAGAAGCCCGCTCCCTAAGGTCAGTGGAAGTCCCGAGCTTGGGACTACAAAAATAGCTCGCGGAGCCAAGTAAAAGTGCGAAACCGTGCATGCGCGAGGAGTCGCGCATGCGTGATGCGCATGAAAAAAAAAACACTGACGGGAGGGGGGACCAGCTGAGGAGTTGATCTCCACAGCTGAGAATGACAGCTGCAACACAACAACAGGAAGAGAACATAGAAAACAACGAGAACAAGAAAGAAGAGAGTAAAAAGAAAACAAGGAAACAACAGATGACCAACCCAGAGGAAGAAGAAGAAGAAGAACATAGAGAAATGGAAGAAGAAGGGAAAGGCAAGACAATGGATATATATTTTTTTTTAAAGAATATATGGAATCAGTAAAAGAATGGCAATTACAAGAATTTAGTGAAATAAAAAGAAGAATTAAAAGTGCAGAAGAAAAAATGAATAGATTAGAGATGATCATGTCAGATATAGGAAAAAGAGTGGACAAGGTGGAAGAACGAGAAACAGCCATAGAAATGGAAGAAGATGACTTTAAAAAGAAATTAGAAGAATCTGATAAAAAAGTTAAAGAGACACAAGGGCTGTTAGCTCAGAAGATAGATATAATGGAAAATTATAATAGAAGAAATAATATAAAGATAGTGGGCCTTAAGGAAGATGAAGAAAGCAAGAATATGAGAGAATTTATAAAAGATTGGATCCCCAGAGTCCTAGGAAGACCAGAATTACAGGAAGAAATGGAAATAGAAAGGGCACATAGAACATTAGCCCCAAAACCACAGCCACAACAAAAACCAAGATCCATTTTAGTAAAATTCTTAAGATATACAACAAGAGAAAATATATTGGAGAAAGCAATGAAGAAAATAAGAGAAGACAAAAAGCCACTGGAATACAAAGGTCAAAAAATTTTTTCTATCCAAACATAAGTTTTGAACTCCTGAAGAAGAGAAAGGAGTTTAATACAGCAAAAACGATCCTATGGAAAAAAGGATATAAATTTATGCTAAAGTACCCAGCGGTACTTAAAATAGTTATTCCAGGGCAGCAAAACAGACTATTCTCGGATCCGGAGGTAGCACGAAAATTTGCAGAACAACTACAAAACAGGCAGAGAGATGAAGACATGTAACGAGAGTAAAAATGACCACGAACTATATGTATGTGTGTATATGGGTATATATATATATATATGTGTATGTGTGTATGTATATATGTGTGTACATGAGTGTATCCGTATTTAAAGGAAAATATATAGAGTATAGATAAGAATTAATAAGGGAATGAAAGGGAAGAGAGGAAGCAAGGAGGGAATTAAGAGAGTGACCTTTGTTATATATTAAAATTGAAATCTTTTCTGCGGGGAGCTGGGTGGGGAGGAGTTACGGTCACTGCAAAATCAGTTGACGCTTGCGAGTGAATTCGCAAATCCAAATAGAGAGGGGAGATGTGGTTGCCCGACAAGGGATAAAGGGCAACTCAGGAAGGGGAGGGGATAGTGGGGTTAAAGAAATTTTATATAGGAGTATAAGGGAAATGTTTGATGTTTTAGAAATGTTGTCTTATGAAGTGTTCAAAACAAGAAAACAGAAATGGATAAGAAGGAAAGGTGATGATGGGGAAACGGAAAGGAAAGATAAACAAAGTATGAAATGGCTACGTTGAACTATATGACTTTAAATATTAACAGAATACATAACCAAATCAAAAGGAAGAAACTGCTAAATTTACTGAAAAAAGAAAAAATTGAAATAGCATTCGTGCAAGAAACACATTTAACTGAAATGGAGCACAAGAAATTAAAGAGAGATTGGATAGGACATGTAACAGCAGCGTCATATAATTCAAAAGCTAGAGGAGTAGCTATATTAATCAGTAAAAATGTACCAATTAAAATAGAAGAGGAAATAATAGATCCAGCAGGGAGATATGTAATGATAAAATGTCAGATATATTCGGAGTTTTGGAATTTACTCAATGTATATTCACCTAACGAAGAAGATCAAAAATTTATGCAAGATATTTTTTTGAAGATAGCAGACACACAAGGGAACATATTAATAGGAGGGGATTTCAACCTTAATTTGGATTCAAACATGGATAAAACTGGGGAAAAAATTAAGACAAAGAACAAAGTAACCAAATTTATAATTAAATCGATGCAAGAAATGCAACTTTTGGATATATAGAGGAAACAACACCCAAAGGAAAAGGAATATTCATATTATTCGGGTAGACATAAAACATACTCAAGAATAGACCTATTCCTGTTATCAGCTCGTATGCAAGATAGAGTAAGAAAAACAGAATATAAAGCTAGAATATTATCCAACCACTCACCCTTGATATTAACAATAGAGTTAGAGGACATCCCTCCAAGAATGTATAGATGGAGATTAAATTCCATGCTACTTAAAAGGCAGGATTTTAGAGAATTCATTGAAAGACAAATTAAAATGTACTTCGAAATAAATACAGAATCAGAGAAAGATAAGTTTATACTATGGGATGCAATGAAAGCGTTCATCAGAGGGCAAATAATAAGTTATGTAACCAAGATGAAGAAGGACTACAATCAGGAAACAGAGCAGTTGGAAAGGGAAATAGTAAATATAGAAAAAGAATTAGCAATGAAGGAAGACACAACTAAAAGAAGAGAATTGGCAGATAAAAAAATAAAATATGAAACACTACAAACATATAAGGTGGAGAAGAATATAATGAAGACAGAACTGAAATATTATGAACTAGGAGAAAAAACGCAAAAAATTCTAGCATGGCAGCTTAAGACAGAGCAAACTAAGAGAATGGTATTGGCATCAAGAAAAAAAACGTAAGGGGAAGTCACGTGATGGAGTAGTGGCTGGACGGTGAACTCCAGCCCTCTCCAGAAAAGTTGAAAAAAATAAAGGAAAGCACAAAGGCACAAAAATAAAAATTAAAGTAAAGTGAATATAAAGGTGGAAAGAAGATGGCGATGAAAAAAGAAAAATCGAAACCAACGGTAAGAAGAGAGGAAGAGAAGACAACGGAAGAAGAAGGAGAAGGCCTTACCTGTTCGAAGAGGCCCGTGGTGGAGAGAGAAGCCCGCTCCCTCAGGTCAGTAGAAAGTGGACAACAAAAATGGCTCGCTGAGCCGAGTAAAAGTGCGCAACCGCGCATGCAAAAAAACACACCGACGGGATGGGCGACCAGTTGGGGAGTCGATCTCCACAGCCGGCAATGACAGCTACAGAACAGCAGCAGCAAGAGGAGAACATAAAAGACAATGAAAACAAGAAAGAAGAGAAGAAAAAGAAAACAAAGAAACAACAGATGGCCAACCCAGAGGAAGAAGAAGAGGAAGAGGAAGAGTACAGTGAAATGGAAGAAGAAGGGAAAGGCAAGACAATGGATATACTTTCTCTTATTAAAGAATACATGGATTCATTTAAAGAATGGCAAGCACAAGAATTTAGTGATTTAAGAAGAAGAATAAACAGTACAGAAGAGAAAGTGAATAAAATAGATATGACCATATCAGAAATAGGAAAAAGAATGGACAAGGTGGAAGAACGAGAAGCAGCAGTAGAAATGGAGGTAGAGGACTTAAAAAAGAAATTAGAAGAATCTAATAAAAAAGTTAAAGAGACACAAGAGCTGTTAGCTCAGAAAATAGATATAATGGAAAATTATAACAGAAGAAATAATATAAAGATAGTGGGCCTTAAGGAAGATGAAGAAGGCAAGAATATGAGAGAGTTTATAAAAGATTGGATCCCCAGGATCTTAGGATGTCAAGAACTACAGCAAGAAATGGAAATAGAAAGGGCACATAGAGCATTAGCCTTTAAACCACAACCACAACAAAAGCCAAGATCCATTTTAGTAAAATTCCTAAGATATACTACAAGAGAAAAGGTACTGGAGAAAACAATGGAGAAAGTAAGAGAGGACAACAAGCCACTGGAGTACAAAGGGCAAAAAATTTTTATTTATCCAGATATAAGTTTTGAACTCCTGAAGAAGAGAAAGGAGTTCAATACAGCAAAGGCGATTTTATGGAAAAAAGGGTATAAATTTATACTAAAGCATCCAGCGGTATTGAAAATATTTATTCCAGGACAGCAAAACAGACTATTCTCGGATCCAGAGGAAGCACGAAAATTTGCAGAACAATTACAAAATAGACTGAGAGAGGAAGACGTGTAACGAGAGTACAAAAGACTGCGAACTAAAAAGACGTGTGTATAGGACTATATACATATATAATACATATATTACATAAGTGTATGTGCATTTAAAAGAAAATATATAGTGTATAGAGAAGAATTAATGAGGGAAAAAAAGGGGAAGAGAGGAGTAAAGAGGGAATTTAGAGAGTGACCTTTGTTGTATATAAAAATTGAAATCTTTTCTGGGGGGGGCTGGGTAGGGAGAAATTACGGTCACTACAAAATCAGTTGACGCTTGCGAGTGAATTCGCAAATCCAAATGGAGAGGGGAGATGTGGTTGCCCGACAAGGGATAATGGGCAACTCAGGAAGGGGAGGAGACAATGGGGTTAAAGAAATATTAGGTAGGAGAATAAGGGGAATGTTTGATGTGTTAAAAATGTTGTCTTATAAACTGTTCAAAGAAAGAAAGCAGAAATGGATGAGAAGGAAAGGTGATGATGAGGAAACGGAAGGGAAAGATAAACAAAGTATAAAATGGCTACATTAAACTATATGACTTTAAATATTAATGGAATACATAACCAAATCAAAAGGAAGAAACTGCTAAATTTACTGAAAAAAGAAAAAATTGATATTGCATTTGTGCAAGAAACACACTTAACTGAAGTGGAGCACAAGAAATTAAAGAGAGATTGGATAGGACATGTAACGGCAGCATCATATAACTCAAAAGCTAGAGGAGTGGCTATATTAATCAGTAAAAATGTACCAATTAAAATAGAAGAGGAAATAATAGATCCAGCAGGAAGATATGTAATGATAAAATGTCAGATATATTCGGAGTTTTGGAATTTACTTAATATATATTCGCCTAATGAAGAAGATCAAAAATTTATCCAGGATATTTTTCAGAAGATAGCAGACATGCAAGGGAATATATTAATAGGAGGGGATTTCAATCTCAATTTGGATTCAAACATAGATAAAACCAGGAAAAAAATTAACAGAAAGAATAAAGTAACCAAATTTATAATTAAATCGATGCAAGAAATGCAACTTTTGGATATATGGAGGAAACAACACCCAAAGGAAAAGGAATATTCATATTATTCGGATAGACATAAAACATATTCAAGAATAGATTTATTCCTGTTATCAGCCTGTATACAAGATAGAGTTAGGAAAACAGAATATAAAGCTAGAATATTATCGGACCATTCATCCTTGATATTGACAATAGAGTTAGAGGATATCCCTCCAAAAATGTATAGATGGAGATTAAACCCCATGCTACTTAAAAGACAAGATTTTCGAGAATTCATAGAAAGACAAATTAAAATGTATTTTGAAATAAATACGGAATCAGTGAAGGATAAGTTTATATTATGGGACGCAATGAAAGCGTTCATCAGAGGGCAAATAATAAGTTACGTAACTAAGATGAAGAAGGATTACAATCAAGAAACAGAACAGTTGGAAAAGGAAATAGCAGATATAGAAAAAGAATTAGCAAGGAAGGAAGACACTACTAAAAGAAGGGAATTGGTAGATAAAAAAATAAAATATGAAACATTTCAAACATATAAGGAGGAGAAAAATATAATGAAGACAAAGCAGAAATATTACGAACTAGGAGAAAAATCGCACAAAATTCTAGCATGGCAGCTTAAGACAGAACAATCTAAAAGAATGGTATTGGCATCAAGGAAAAAAGACAAACAGATTACATATAATCCAACGGAAATTAATGAAAATTTCAGAGAATTCTACGAACAATTATACCAAACTGAAAACGAAGGGAAAGAAGGCAAAATAGATGAATTCTTAACTAAAATTGAACTACCGAAATTACAAACAGAGGAACAAAATAAATTAATAGAACCATTTGAATTAGTAGAAATACAAGAGACAATAAAAAATCTGCCGAATAATAAAACACCAGGAGAGGATGATCTCCCAATAGAATGCTATAAAACATTTAAAGATTTATTAATTCCTCCCCTCCTGGAAGTAATCAACCAGATTGATAAAACACAAAGCTTACCAGATTCATGCAAAACAGCAATAATTACAGTAATACCAAAGGCAGGGAAAGATCCACTTGCACCAGCATCATATAGACCAATATCTCTACTTAATGCAGATTACAAGATAATAGCTAAATTATTAGCAAACAGATTAGCTGATTATGTACCAAAAATTGGAAGTCTAGACCAAACTGGATTCATAAAAAAAAGATGAACAACAGATAATATTTGTAAGTTTATTAACTTAATTCATGCAGTAGAAGGAAATAAAACTCCAACAGTAGTGGTTGCTTTAGACGCAGAGAAGGCCTTCGATAGAGTAGAATGGAATTATTTATTCAAGGTACTACAAAAATTAAGTTTACCAGAGAAATATATTAATTGGATTAAAGCATTATATAAGGGGCCATTGGCAAGAGTGACAGTAAATGAATATGTATCAAAACATTTTAACTTAAGCAGATCAACAAGACAGGGATGCCCACTATCGCCCTTATTGTTCGCGTTAGCCATAGAACCACTTGCAGAACTGATAAGAACAGAAAATAAAATAAAAGGGATAAAAATAAAAGGCAAGGAATACAAAATCAGTTTATTTGCAGATGACGTAATAGTATACTTAACAGAACCAGAAATATCAATAAAAGAATTACATAAGAAATTGAAGGAATATGGAGAAGTGTCGGGTTACAAGATTAACGCAAATAAAAGTGAAGCAATGCCAATGAATAATGCAGATTTTTCAAAATTTAAGAAAGAATCACCATTCAGATGGCAAATGCAAGCAATACGATACCTAGGTATACAAATAAATGAAAACCTCGGCCATCTATATAAACTCAATTATTATCCACTAATGAAAAAATTACACGACAACTGAGAGCATTGGAAAGACTTACCACTAACACTAATAGGAAGGATAAACTGTATTGAAATGAACATTTTTCCAAGGATACAATACCTATTTCAGGCACTGCCAATACACTTGACGGAAAAATTCTTTAAGGAGTTAAAGAAAATAATAAGGAAATTTTTATGGAAAGGGGGAAAACCGAGGATAGCACTAGATAAATTAACAGAATGGTATAGACAAGGAGGCTTACAACTGCCAAATTTAAAAAATTATTATAGAGCCGCACAATTAAGATATCTATCAGATTTTTACCAAACAAAAGAAAAGCCAGATTGGACTAGATTAGAGCTAGACAAAATAGGGGAGAAGATACCTGAACATATATTATATAAATGGGATGAAAAATTGGTAAAACATAGGAATTCTCCAGTATTGCACCATTTGCTTAATATTTGGAAGAAGATTCATGTAGAAAGAAATAAAACAAACTACCAATTATCAAAACTAATACTGACGCAAAATCAGCTAATCCCTTTTACGGTAGATAACCTGTCTTTTAGAGAATGGGAGAAAAAAGGGATTTAAAGAATAGAAAATTGTTTTTCGGGGAATAAATTATTATCCTTTGAACAAATGAAGGATAAATATAATACCAGAAGGAAGCAATTTTGAATATCTGATTACAGACACAATGATAATTAAAAAATTTATAACAAACATGTATATCAAATTACAAGAAAAGGAGAATGAGGAAATAAATGATAAAACTAAACAAAAGTGGGAACAAGATCTAAACATAAAGATAAAAAAGGAAACATGGGAGAGGTTATGGTTAGGAACTATGAGAAATACAATAAATACGAGATTACGTATGATACAATATAATTGGATACATAGGTTATATATCACTCCTCAAAAGTTAAATAAATGGGATCCAACAGTATCTGACAGATGTTTTCGTTGTAAAAAAGAAATAGGAACAACAATTCATACAATCTGGACTTGTGAAAAGGTGAAAAAATTTTGGGAAGATCTAAACCAGATATTAAATAAAATTACAGAAAGCAATATACCAAAAAACCCAGAGATCTTCCTCCTAAGTAACATAAAAAATAAAGAATTTGGACTTGATTTGGAGGGTGTACAAAAAAGATTTGTTAAGATAGCCCTAGCTGTAGCAAAAAAATGTATTATGTCAAACTGGAAATTAGAAGATAAGTTGAAAATACAGCAATGGTATATAGAAATGAATAAATGTATTCCATTAGAAAAAATAACATATAGTTTAAGAAATAATTTAACATTATTTGAACAAATATGGGAGCCGTACATGGAATATAATAGAGAAAACCTACCGGGACATCTATCAACTAAAATGACAAAAGGAAAAGAGAATGGAAAGAATTAACTCAGTGGAAGTTTTTGTTCGTTAATGTTGAGTGACAACATTGTTTGATGGGTTTGATGTATCTTGGACTCAGAGTTTTGAATGGATGGAGGGGGGGTGGGGGGGAGGGAAAGGAAGGAGGGAGGGGGGGAGAAAATGACACTGTATATATTTGAAAGGAGAAATGTGTATATCTTGAATAATGTGATCTATAGTGTGAAAAATAAAAAAATTTTAAAAAAAGAAAAAAAGATAAACTAATCACATATAATCCAATGGAGATTAATGAAAACTTCAGAGAATTCTACGAGCAATTATACCAAACTGAAAACGAAGGGAAAGAAGACAAAATAGATGAATTTTTAACTAAAATTGAACTACCAAAATTACAAATAGAGGAACAAAATAAATTAACAGAACCATTTGAAATAGTAGAAATACAAGAGATAATAAAAAATCTACGAAATAATAAAACACCAGGAGAGGATGGATTCCCAATAGAATTCTATGAAACATTTAAAGATTTATTAATTCCTCCCCTCCTGGAAGTAATCAACCAGATTGATAAAACGCAAAGCTTACCAGATTCATGCAAAACAGCAATAATTACAGTAATACCAAAGACAGGGAAAGATCCACTCGCACCAGCGTCATATAGACCAATATCTTTACTTAACACAGATTATAAGATAATAGCTAAACTATTAGCAAACAGATTAGCCGACTATGTACCTAAATAGTAAATCTAGACCAAACTGGATTTATTAAAAAAAGACGAACAACAGACAATATTTGTAAATTTATTAACTTAATTCATGCAGTAGAAGGGAATAAAGCTCCAACAGTAGCAGTTGCTTTAGACACAGAGAAGGCCTTTGACAGAGTAGAATGGAATTATTTATTCAAAGTATTACAAAAATTCAGTTTACCAGAGAAGTATATTAATTGGATTAAAGCATTATATAAGGGGCCATTGGCGAAAGTGACAGTAAATGGATATATATCAAAGCAATTTAACTTAAGCAGATCAACAAGGCAGGGATGCCCACTATCACCCTTATTGTTCGCGTTAGCTATAGAACCACTAGCAGAATTGATAAGAACAGAAAATAAAACAAAAGGGATAAAAATAAAAGACAAGGAATATAATATCAGTTTATTTGCAGATGACGTAATAGTATACTTAACAGAACCAGAAATATCAATAAAAGAATTACATAAGAAATTGAAGGAATATGGAGAAGTGTCGGGTTACAAGATTAACGCAAATAAAAGTGAAGCAATGCCAATGAATAATGCAGATTTTTCAAAATTTAAGAAAGAATCACCATTCAGATGGCAAATGCAAGCAATACGATACCTAGGTATACAAATAAATAAAAACCTCGGCCATCTATATAAACTCAATTATTATCCACTAATGAAAAAATTACAGGACAACTGAGAGCATTGGAAAGACTTACCACTAACACTAATAGGAAGGATAAACTGTATTAAAATGAACATTTTTCCAAGGATACAATATCTATTTCAGGCACTGCCAATACACTTGACGGAGAAATTCTTCAAGGAGTTAACGAAAATAATAAGGAAATTTTTATGGAAAGGGGGGAAACCGAGGATAGCACTAGATAAATTAACAGAATGGTATAAACAAGGAGGCTTACAACTGCCAAACTTTAAAAATTATTATAGAGCCGCACAATTAAGATACCTATCAGATTTTTATCAAACAAGGGAAAAGCCAGATTGGACTAAATTAGAACTAGATAAAATAGGGGAGAAGATACCTGAACATATATTATATAAATGGGATGAAAAATTGGTACAACGTAGGAATTCTCCAGTATTACATCATCTGCTCAATATTTGGAAGAAGATTCATGTAGAAAGGAATAAAACAAATTACCAACTACCAAAACTAATACTGACGCAAAATCAGCTAATGCCTTTTACAATAGATAACCTTTCCTTTACAGAATGGGAGAAAAAAGGGATCAAAAGAATCGAAAATTGCTTTTCAGGAAATAAATTATTATCCTTTGAACAAATGAAGGATAAATATAATATAACTCAAGATACAGTGTTGGCATACTACCAACTGAAATCCTACTTGAAGGACAAATTGGGAAGCAGTCTGAGGTTACCAGAGGGAAGTAACTTTGAATATGTGATTACGGATACAATGATAATCAAAAAATTTATAACAAATATGTATATTAAACTGCAAGAAAAGGAGAATGAGGAAACAAATGGTAAAACTAAACAAAAATGGGAACAAGATTTAAACATAAAGATAAAGAAGGAAACATGGGAGAAGTTATGCTCTGGAACTATGAGAAATACAATAAATACGAGGTTATGTATGATACAATATAACTGGATACACAGGCTATACATTACACCTCAAAAGTTAAATAAATGGGACCCAACAGTATCTGACAGATGTTTTCGTTGCAAAAAAGAAATGGGAACAACATTTCATGCAATCTGGATGTGTGAGAAAGTGAAAAAATTTTGGGAAGATCTAAGCCAGATATTAAATAAAATCACAGAAAGCAAATACCAAAAAACCCAGAGATCTTCCTCCTAAGTAACATAAAAAAACAAAGAATTTGGACTTGATTTGGATGATGCACAAAAATGATTTGTTGAGATAGCCCTAGCCGTAGCAAAAAAATGTATTATGTCAGCCAGGAAATTAGAAGATAATTTGAGAATACAACAGTGGTATATAGAAATGAATAAATGTATTCCATTAGAAAAAATAACATATAATTTAAGAAATAATGTTACAATATTTGAACAAATATGGGAGCCATACATGAAACACAATAGAGAAAACCTACCGGGGATGTCTACCACCTAAAATGACAGAAGGAGAAGGAAATGAAAAGAATTGACTCAGTGGAATTTCTTGTTTATTTTTATTGAGTGACAACATTGTTTGACTGGTTTAATTATCTTAGATTCTGTACTTTAAATGAATGGGAGGGGAGGTAGGGAGGGTGGGATGGGAAGAGGGGAGGGGGAGAAAATGACACTGTATATATTTGAAAAGAAAAATGTATGTATCTTGATCAATGTGGTTTATAGTGTGAAAAATAAAAAAAATTTTAAAAAAATCAAATTATATCAATACTTACGGGCAAGTTCTGAGATTATCCCATTTCTTAGGACTGAAAACTGTGCGGTAAGTCTAGATAAGTTCTGAAATTAAATTTTAAAAAGCCTTAGAAATTTTGTCCATAATTTTGCTTTATCTGATCACAAGTACCACAATTTTACAACTTCATGTCCATACTCAGAACTGACAAGATCCTGCAAAGTCTGGTGAAATATAACTCCCCAGGGAAACTTGAATGTTTTGGAAGATTCGGATGATTTGTGAAAAGTGAGTCAACCAAAGAAAAATAGAAAATTAATAAGATACTGTGGAAAAATGAGGGGAGATTTGAGAGAGGTATTTAAAATTATGTGGGGTATAAACAGAGTAAGTGTAGACAGGCTCTTCCCCCACTGAGGGTAGGTGATGCACAAATCACAGGGCATGGGTTAAGAGTGAAAAGGGAAAAGTTTAGGGGGAACTTCACACAGAGAGCGGTGGGGGTGTGGAACGAGCTACCAGCTAAAGTGGTGAATGCAGGCTCAAGTTTAACATTTAAGAAGAATTTGGGCAGGGGATGGGAGGGGTATGGGCTGGGTGCAGGTCAATGGGATTAAGCACAAAAATACTTTAGAACAGATTAGAAGGGTCGAAGGGGCTATTTCTGTGCTGTAATGTACTATGGTTCTCCTTGAATAGGAATGAACACAATACACCAGACTTTGGATTTTGTGACTGTGGTAACACCATGAACTGGATTTGGTTGAATAATTAGAAATCAGGAGTACCAAATAGAGGATGGACACAGCCAGTGGTGAACAGACACAGCCAGTGGTAAACAGATGCAGCCAGTGGTAAACGGACGCAGCCAGTGGTGAACGGACACAGCCAGTGTTGAACAGTCACCATCACCAGTGGTTTCATGTATGAGTGAGTTCTTACCTCAGGGATGTTGTTGGTGTAGGTGATCACATCCCTAAGTATTGCCCGAAAGGCAGTCACGCTGGGTTCCATGCCATTCGTCACATTCTGATTGGCTGTAAATGCACAGGCAACTCCTGCCCTAACCAATCATCGGGAAACGTCAGTGAGACCGGAACATCTCCCATGGGGAAGACCAAGTACAGTCACAGTGATAACACCCATATCGTTCTCTCCCTCTGTGCACACACACACACACACACACACACACACACACACACACACACTGATCATGCCCACCATTCCCCATCACCCATGTGCACATTCACATTGATCACACCCACCGTTCCCCGTCACCTCTCTGTGCACACGCTCACTCAGAAAATTATGTTCTAGTCAGTCTACCCCTCATATTTCCAAACTGGAACTGTTCCTCATCAAATGGCCCTGTGAAACCAGTAATTAAGTGAATCATCTCCACTGAGTTAGCCCAGGAGTTCATCGTTACCAGGAGTTCTCTCGATGCAGACTCTCCAAAACCTTTCAGGGTTGTATCAGGTCTCCCTGCTTTTGTCACACATGCTCCATCACACTAACTCTCCCCACTGTGCCCAGCAACCTCCAAATGGTCTAGTCCCCGTCACATACGCATCAATCACCAGTGCCCAGTCACCACAAGGTATGCACCAATCAGCAGTTCTCAGCCTTCGTCAGGTAAGCACCAATCATTAGGGCCCAGCTTCTGTGTGCACCAATCAGCAAGGCCCAATCTTCATCAGGTATGCACCAATCAGCAGGGCCCAGCTTTTGTGTGCACAAATCAGCATGACCCAGTATCTGTGAACACCAATCAGCATGGCCCAACCACCATCAGGTACGCACCAATCAGCATGGCCCAGCCACTATCAGGTACGCACCAATCAGCACAGCCCAGCCACTATCTGATATGCACCAATCAGCATGGCCCACCCTGGTGCCCTCACCCACAGCCTCTTGCCCACCCACCCAACAAACCCCACCCCCTCCCCACACACCACCTCAGGAGGACTCACAGAATGATGACGGTGGTCATCAGAAGGAACATCGCGAGGGTGCAGCGCTGACAGTCGGTGGATTTTGTCCTCTCCTTCACCTGTCCCCCACATTTACCACAGCAGCGACAGCAGCAGAAGATCAGTCCCACCAGGGGCATGAGGACAAAGAAGAGCACGCCCAGGATGAAGCTGACGAGATAGCCCGCTTGGTAGCGCAGCACCTGGAGAGGAAGGACCGCAGTGAGGTGACAGGCCAACAACAACCTCCGCAGAGCTTGCGACCATTTGTTCTTACATAGCCAGGCGCTATGAAAACTCAGGGCAGAGTTGACATCACAGCTTTCAGGGAAAGAAATGCTCTGATAGCAGGCATGGACGATTAGCTGCAGAGATTTACTAGGATGTTGCCGGACTTCAAGAACTGAGTTACAGGGAAAGATTCAACAGGTTAGGACTTTATTCCCTGGGACATAGAAGATTGAGGGGAGATTTGATAGAGGTATTTAAAATTATGAGGGAAATAGACAGAGTAAATGTTGGTCAATTTTATCTCACTGAGGGTAGGTGAGATACATGGGTTGAGAGTGAAAAGGGAAAAATGTAGGGGGATCTTCTTCACACACAGGGAGTGGTGGGAGTGTGGAATGAGCTGCCAGCTGAGGTGGTGAATGCAGGCTCAATTTTAACATTTACGAAGAATCTGGACAGGTACATGGATGGGAGAGTTATGGAGGGCTAAGGACTGGATGCAGGTCAGTGGGACTTGGCAGACTAATGGTACGGCACAGAGTAGAAAGGCCAAAGGGCCTGTTTCTGCACTGTAATGTCCTATGGCAGGGGTGGCCAACCTTTTGCATTCCACGTGTCAAAATAACTGGTGACAAGGAGGTCTCACGAGAGCTGGCCGTGATGTTGTATTTGGCTTCGGCCTTTTAACAAGTTGAGAGCAAACGGGAGGAGGAGGGAGGGTGGATGGAGCAGATGTGTTCATTGTATGTGGGGAGGGGTGGTGGCACTGTAGGGGTGTGGGGGAAATTCGGACTTGCTCTAGGTGCATCAGGCCTCCATCTATATTCATCCTGCCTTCTCCACTTATTGTGCCACTCTCTACACCAGGGGTGTCAAACTCAAATTCATGGAGGGCCAAAATTAAAAACTTGGACTAAGTCGAGGGCCGAACTAAATATTTATTGAAAATTTTCAACAACATCTGCATGTTTTCTCTTCTTTCAACATATGTAATGTTAAACTTTAGGATATAACTTTAGGAGGATAATGTTACAGGTCAGGAGTAGGTAGCTCAAGTTCACCCTTTGCTTGGTCCCTGTGGAGATGTAGTCAGCATTCACAGGCTGTGTCCATTTTGGCCTGCATCAGGACTCAGCATTTCCTGCTCACTCCTCAGGCTCTAAGCCTCTATTCACCCTCGACCCACCATCCCTCTACCTGACCAGTCCTTTACCCAACCTCTACTCACCCCTCACTCCACTCGCTCTGCCTCTACCCACCCCATCCTATACACGTCCCTCTACTGCCTCTCCCCTCAACCTGTTCCTCCCTCTACCCATCTCTCACCCTCTAATCACCCCTCCCCTACTCGCCCTGCCCCTCCCCTTTTACCTCTTCCCTATTCACCCCTCCTTCTACTCATCCCTCCCTCTAACTGCCCCTCGCACCACCATAACTTCCCCTGCCCATTACTCCTCACCTACACCCTCTGCCCACCCCTGCTTACCACCCACTCAGGCCCAGCGCGCTGCCAATCAGCCTTTGCGGACAGTCACCATCTCTCTCTTCACGTGCAGGGCCGAACCAGCCGTCCCTGGGGTCCGCGCGGGTGCAAGCGCTGAAGGCCGTGGCGACCGGGAGAAGTGCGCTCGCTCAGTGGAAGGGCCGTCCGGTGCCAGTCGCGCGGGGCTCGTGCTGCCCGGGGGCCGTGCGCAGCCTGCCATGTCCGTCGCGCCGACAGGAAATTACAGGCGCTCGCCCATCCGCCGCACCGCTCGACAGGTGGGAGAAGTGACTGGTTGTGCGGGGAGCCTTCCAACCGGCTTGCTGGCTGATGACATCGACAGACTTCTCGTGTTACAATTTCTCATGTTACAATGGGGAAGGATGTGCAATGAAGGGGGAGGATGGTAGGGGTGACATTACCAAAAAACAGCATCGGCTCTCGCTGCAGGGCGGGCCACCTCTAATACATTTTTGAAAAGATCTTGCGGGCCAAATATAATTATATCGCGGGCCAAATTTGGCCCACGGGCCAGAGTTTGACATGTGTTCTCTACACTAACCATGCCTCCTTCTAAGCACCACTTCTAATAAATCCAGTGTTCCACTTTTGCCACAAGCGCCATAGGTTGGACATCCCTGCTCTATAGTTTGATGGAATGGACCAGGTGGCTCCTCCTAGAACCCTTCTCCAGTTCCAATCTCACCTTTCCATTTCCCCACGCACTTCCAAGGGTTGGGACTCCCCTCACTGATAAGACAGTCCAGTAAGCACAACAGCACCTCTACAAAACCAAAGGGGTTCGCTATGCACCCCCCATCCCCATGCCTCAACACCTTCTCCAGGTGTGCATGAGCGAGATGGATCACAGCATGATACAAGAGCTGCTCTGCCCTATATCTAGAGAAGCCACGGACAGCATTGAATGAGGACCCCCCCCCCCCACCTCTACGGACCCTAGCGCTCCATCTCCCGGTGCCGAGCAACACACTGAAGGGCCTGTCCCACCCTGGACACACTCCCTTCACCCTTCTTCCATCGGGAAGAAGGTGAAATCACACACCAACAGCCTTAACACCTGGGTCTTACCTTCAGCCATCAGGCTCCTGAATGAACCTCACAACAGTGGTCTCACATGGCCCTTGCTTTGAACTGATTGATCATCTCTATATTTGATAACTTTCCTCTTGCCTTTCTACTTTGTACAGCTGCATGAATGTCAGAGTTGACCTGTTAGACTGATTGCAGAAGAACTCTTCCTACAAGATTGAAGGCTGACTGTTTTGAACAGAGATGCGGAGGAATTTCTTCAGCCAGAGGGTGGTGAATCTCTGGATGTTGTTGCCACAGGGGGTCGTGGAGGCCGGGTGATTGGGTATATTTAGAGCCAAATCATCTTTAAGGGAGAGATCAATGAGTTCCTGATTAGCCAGGGGAGAAGGTTGGGTAGTGGAGCTGAGTGGGAAAATGGATCAGCTCATGGTTGAATAGCAGGGCAGACTTGATGGGCTGAATAGCCTATTTCTGCTGCTATGTCTTATGGCACCACATATAATCTGACAAATATACTTGAATCTCTGTGATTGGTGAATGCTACAAACTGGGTGCTTACAGACCAATCAATGGACTTGCAGTCAGGGCTATCCTTGGCTTGAAGAGGGAACAAGGAGCAGACGGAGACCTGAGTGGACGAGAAGCTCTGCAACAAGAGAAGGGGTTGAAGAACAAGTCCTGGTGGAAAGGAGTGAAACACGAAAGTCTGCAGATGCCATGATTGTAGTGAAAACACACAGTAAATGCTGGAGGAACTCAGCCAGTCTCGCAGCATCCACATGACCGACGTTTCAGGCTTGAGCCTTTCTTCAAGGAATTAGCAAAGAACAGGAAGGCTGAATAAAGACTGGCCGGGGGAGGGATCAGATCGAGGAAAGATGTTAATTGGATATGATAAGGAAGAATTGGTTCAGGCTCTGTGAAAGGAGACAGAGAGAAAAGGGGAGAGATAGAATTTTGATTTTACCGGTCTGAAGAATGTCAGAGGACTCGGCATTGGTCGTTCACAAACTCAAAATCTTCGCTTCCTTACATGAGTTTTGGCAGCAGACCGGAAATGCGGTAATTAAAGATCGGGGCTTGCAACACATGTCATTGATAATGACTTATTCATTAGCCCGTTGTTCACAGAATGTCTGCAGTTAACTTCAGACATTGGTAAAATTTACTAGGGGTCTAAGGGGCAAAAACGCCAACCTTTTTACACAGCATGCGTACTGGGGAAATGGCAATAATTTCCTGGAACACAGCAGCGGCGTAAAAAACATGGAGACAGAGCAGGGGGGAGAGGTGACAGAGGTAAGAAGAAGATGGGGGGGCTTAACAGGAACTGGGGAATTTGACGTTAATACTGTCTGGTTGGAGGGCGCCCATTCGGAAGTGGAGGGGTTGTTCCTCCAATTTGCGGGGTGGTCTCAGTCAGGCAGTGCACGAGACATGGGCAGTCACATCAGCAGGGGAATGGGACGGGGAATTGAAACAGGATATCCATGTTACTGCCATGGACTGAGCCGAGGTGCTTGATGAAGCGATGCCCCAGTTGGCACTCAGTCTCTTCGATATGAGCACCGGATGCAACAGACAACCCCTGCAGATTCACAAGTGAAACGTTGCCTTAACTTGCAAGGATTGAGTGGAGGCTCCATGGGACAGGGATAAAAGGAAGTTCTTCTGCGGATGCTCGGATTAAGGGTGAAACACAGAAGTGCCGGAGCAACTCAGCAGGTCAGGCAGCATTTCAGAAAGTGAAAGGTAACCAACGTTTTGGGCCTGAGCCCTTCGTCAAGGCATGAGCAAAAGCCTGAATAATAGGTGGGGGGGGGAGGAGAGGAGGGAGGAAGGGTTGTGGGGGGGAGGAGAACAGGCCATAGGTGAATAAAAGTGGGTGGGCAGAAGAGAAAAAAAGCTGGGAGATGATAGGGAGAGGGCGTAGCTGTCCGAATGGAGAGGGAAGGAGGTGGGAGACTGGAGGGATGAGGAAAGAGATAGGGAGGGTTTAACTGAAACTGAAAAGTGCCCAGATGGAATATTAGGTAATGTTCCTCAAATTCGAAGGTAGCCTTGGTTAGACAGACAGAAAGTGTGCCTTGCTACCAAAGTGGATAACTTGGCAGGCTTATCTCCACGTCTTTGGGATGTGGGCAATAAACTGGAGCTTTCAGGGAAAGTGGGCGTAGTCACAAGGGGAGCATGAAAACTCCACATAGGGAGCACCTAAGGGCCAATTGAATCTGGAACAAGGAGACGGCAGCACCACCTGCTGCGGCTGTCTGAAACAGAATGCCCTGAATCCTCACCTCTTGGTAGTTCTGAGATACGTAGTTCTGATTCTTAATTTGGTTCTGAATTATCTCTGGAAATGAAACAGAAGAGAAATTAAAGGTGACACATCCCCTCATCACTGATCACAGAGCGGAATCTGAAGCCAACCGAAGAGCTTTGAGAAGCGTCGGTGAGAGGAAAAGTTCTCATCTCAGCCCTCATCAGGGGGGTCATCAGTGGATTTAAATTTAGACATATAGCACGGTAACAGGCCATTTTTAGCCCACAAGTTCATGCTGTTCAATTTACACCCAATTAACCTACTGTGGTACATCAAACAAGCACAAAACTCGAGAAGACTGTACTACAGGTTTTAATCAGCTTAAAATAGAACACCAAAGTGTACACAGGTCTGTGTAGCTTCTGACTCCATGTGCCCGACTGGTTTAGGAAGGGGTCAGCTGGAGTCTTTATATGGCCTGGTGATTGACAGTGGGCAGGTTGGGCCAGCTTCCCAGGTTGCCTACCTGCAGGTACTGTGGTTTCCCCCTGTGGGAATACTGGTGGAGTGCAGCCAGTGTAGCGCTAGTATCACCACACCCTCAACCCCCGATATGTTTCGAACAGAGGGAGGAAACCAGAGCCCCCGTGGAAAATCCACGCCGACATGGGGAGAACGTACAACCTTCTTACAGATGGCGCGGGATTCAAACCCCGGTCCCGATCACTGGCGCTGTAGCAGCGTCGCGCTAACCCGTACACCAACCATGCTGTCTTCAGAAAGGATTCTGCTTGCGTTTTCTCAAGCACCTTATACATCCAAGTGGGACTTTAATCCTTGGAGCAAAGAAGAATGATGGAAGATTTGATAGAGGTTTACAAGATTATGAGAGGCACAAACAGAGTGGATATGAGCAGGCTTTTTCCAATTAGATTGGGGGAGATAAATATGAGAGGTCATCGTTTTAATCTGAAAGGGGAAAGGTTGGGGGGAAGTTCTTCACTCAGAGAGTGGAGTGAGTGTGGAATGAGCTGCCATCTGACAAGGTGAATGCGGGCTCGATCTTGAGTTTTAAGAATAAATTGGATAAATACATGGATGGGAGAGGCCTCAAGGGTTATGGAATGGGAGCAGGTGAGTGGGACTAGGGAGATGATAGTCGGCACAGACTAGAGGGGCTGAATGGCCTGTTTTCTGCGCTGAGGCATTCTACGTTTCTAGAATTTGAGTGATTAGAAATTTACGACATTGAAAAATTTTTAAAAATGTTTGAAATATACAGCGAATTAAATGGTGTCCATTTCAGGAAAAACGCAGGGTCAAGATAATCTGGCATCAGACTGAACCAGACCAAACAGGACAGAGAGAGGTTGTGTACTCATTAACCCTATCACATGTAGGTTATTGGGCCCAACTGCCAGAAGGTTGTGTTAAAAGAATATGAATACCTGCTTTGCAGTTTGAAGGTTGGACATTGGCATGGAGACTGTGGGGTGTCTCTGATGGAATGAATGTAAACAGTAGAAGAGACAACAGTAGGCTGCAGGAAAAAGACATCAAGCTGGAGATATTGCAGACAAAATTCATCCACACCAGTTCTTGGATCTGAAGAGCCATGGTAGACTCCCCGTAGCTGCTTCAGATAGATCAATGTCAAAACATTTTTGTGGTGTCATTCTTTCTGGAACAGCAGGCATTACTGGTTGGGCTGTTCCCTGTTACCACATCTCCCGCACCCTGGACTGTGCCAATCAGCACCATCCCTCACCGACAGCTCCATGTGCTGAAAGAGCAACAGGTTTCGGACAGAACAATGGTGTCTTTCACCAAGGACAGCCCATAAATCAGAGAGTCCTCTGTCACTACTGAATCTATTCCTTTGTCCGGACCCACTGACTCAGGTCCAGAGACCTGGGTTTGATCTGCCGCAGTCCATCTGAACGGACATTCCACGGAAACGCAGCCAGGACCATCCGTCGCCAGGCCAAGGAGGCCACTGGCTGAGGCATATCCCCAGTCGTTTTCATTGGAGTCTACCCTCGGATCAGTACAGAGAGGCACATGGCAGCACGGTTAGTGTAGTGGTCAGCGCAACGCTATTAGAGCGCCAGTGACCCAGGTTCGAATCCTGTGCTGTCTGTAAGGAGTTGGTATGTTCTCCTCCCACTGATCACAAACATACCAGGGTTGTAGGTTAATTGGGTGTAATTGGGCAACACGGGCCCGTGGGCTGTAAGGGCCCGTTACCGTGCTGCATGTCTAAATTTTAAAAACTTAAATTAAGGATCATCAAGATCCACAAGGCCGAGTGACCATTCAAACCAATTGGAAGTGTGGCCAAGTAGCCAGATTGTGCAGTTAAACTGGACAGTCCCAAAATGAGTGTCCAAACCGCAATGCATTCCCCTGCTGTGGGCTGCGTGTTGCTTTGCCCTGACTGCAATAGGGTGGAACCACTGTTGTCCACCACACTGAGGTGCTGTGTGTCGCATAGGCAGTGACTGCAGTGGAATGGAGACAGTCACCTACCACCTTGCGTAGAATGCAGAATCGCAGAGTGGGTGGAGCAGGATACCAGGTGGGGGGTTCATCCCCAGCAGCAGCGTGACAGAGGGCCCTCTGATTTATGGGCTGTTCCCGGGGACACACACAGAGTCGGACATCCTGAACTGCCCGAACAGGAGACAAAAATGGGTTTCATCGAGTTGAAGGTCTTCCAGCAGTACTGGATGTCCAACATGTTTCTCTTTAATTGGAGATGTTTAATCTGTCTAACGAGCTGAAAGATAAAGGTGCGAATTTGCAGCCGGCCTCTGGCTGGCTAATTGAGTTCAATATGTGACATGAGGCAAGGAACCTTCACAACCCAATTCAAACTACTCTCTCCCCACACACCTCTTGCTGTGATACGGCTGGTGTCACAGTTAGCACAGTGCTTCTCAACCATATTTTTTCCACCCACATCCCACTTTAAGTAATCCCTGTGCCATCAGTGCTCCATGATTAGTAAAGGATTGCTTAAGGTGGGATGTGGGTGGAAAGAAAAAGGTTGAGAACCACTGTTTTAATCATACCTGAATGACTCGTTATGTGCACAGTTTCAGAACTCCAAAGGAAAATGGGCCAATGACAATTTTTCTCCAGCAAAATATTTCAGTAACAATTGGGTCGAGAGCAGTGACTCTCAACCTCCCCTTCCCACTCACATCTCCCCTTAAGCAATCCCTTACTCATCACAGAGCACCAATGGCCTAGGGATTGTTTAAAGTGAGCTGTGAGCGGAAAGAAAAAGGTTGAGAACCACTGAGTTAGCACAACGCTGCTACAGCGCCAGCAATCAGGACTGGAGTTCAAATCCTGTGCTGTTTGTAAGGAGTTTGTGTGTTCTCCCCCCAGAGGTTCCGGGGGTTGTGGGTAAATTGGGTTTATTTGGGCGGGACAGGCTCGTGGCCCGAAAGGGCCTGTTACTGTGCTGGATGTTTAAATTGACTAATTTTTAAAAAAAATTGGATTCAAAATTCTTGTGCTCAAGTCAAAAGTGCAATGCTTTAAATTCCTCATCCAAGGAATGACTTGACTATTTCAAGTGTATGACTGGATAAATTCACAATGTAAACAATCACTGATTGATTGAATTTCAGGATCTTGATGATACAGAATCTGAGAACTCAGTGGCAGGAGCAGACACATCACTCCATCAATCTGCTCCACACCCACCAACAGCTGGGATAAATCACCAAGATAAATTCCTCTCAATGTCGACCAACCCCTCCACCCTCCCCGACTCATCGGGGGAACACGGTGATGTTGCTGTAAACTCGCCTCTCACCCGCCACCCAGGTTAACAAGTTTGCATTGTTCTTGAGTCTCACCCACTGGGAAGTCATTGGGCTGCACTACGTCCAAGTACAGGTTGACCATGTTGTACAGAGGCTGGATTGGCCCGACCTCACTGCTCAGTCTGTTGAAGTTGTGCTGCGGCAGGTTTTCAAACTGAAGAGGGCCTGCTGTGCAATTCTGAGAGGCGCCGGGATGAGGAATGAGGAAAATGCCGGCCAGGAAGATGAGGAGATCCATTCTTCCTCTGTGGAGGCCCATGAAATGCCCTTGGGTTGAAGCTTGGAGCAGTGATCCTGTGAAATAAGCAGATGAACAGCAATTGCTCACTCGACCCAGCCATTTGTTTCAAAAAAAAGTGCCAAACTTTCCTTCGTGACCTCTTAGCCCACAACACACAGGGACTCACTGACCTTTCCTGATCTCGCCATTCACTGGCCGGGCAGACATCACTTTGTGGGCATTCTCAAAAGGAAGAATGGTTGGACAACCTTTTGGGCTGGGAATCTTTCTCAAAGCTCAAGCAAGAAATCTGACCCAAAACTGTCATTGTTTGTTATCTATATCAATGGTCTGGAAAATTGGATCAGCAAGTTTGCAGATGACACTAAGATTGCAGGTGTTGATTGGAGCTGAATTGCGGAAATGCAAAGCTGTGTTCCCCTGAAGAGAATTGCCTAAAACTTAAGGGAAAAATATAACATTTTAAAAAAATTTTTGCAACCATATTTAAATATTATAGGAAGACAGTTGTAGTGTCTCGCTTCCCTGTCTTCCACGTCTATTCTTCTACTGAGGGTGGGAAGGGGGTCCCATTCCATCCCAATCAAGTAAAGTCAAGAAAAACATAACAGCCTAGGTGCTGGCTGTCAGGCTGTGACAAATCCATGATGAGTCCCCTACCTTTGTTGTGGGGTCTTGAATATTGTGTATAATTGTGGTCTGTTGAGTAAGGGGAGGTGGGGCAGGGGAAATGGCTCGGACTCCATGGCGAATTTTGTATATAATGGATAACTGTAATTTGTGATTGATTATTGGAAATTGTTTGAGTTTGAAAATCTATAAATAAAATATTTTTTTTAAATTGGAGGCACTATGGACAGCAAAGAAGGTTGTAGAGGGACCTGGACCAGTTTGAAAAATGGGCTGAAAAATGGCAGATGGGATTTAATGCAGACAAATGTGAGGTGTTGCATTTTGGAGGGACAAACCAAGAAAGGGCACACATGGTAAATGGTTGGGCCCTGAGGAGTGCAGTAGAACTGAGGGATCTGGGAATACATAATTCCCTGAAAGTGGCATCACAGGTGGATAGGGTTGTAAAGAGATCTTTTGGCATATTGGCCTTCATAAATCAGAGTATTGAGTACAGCACCTATGATGTTATGGTAAAGTTGTATAAGACATTGTTGATACAAATTTGGAGTGTTGTGTGCAGTTTTGGTCACCTAACTACAGGAAAGATATCAATAAGACAGAAAGAGAGCAGAGAAGATTGACTAGGATGTTGCCTGGACTTCAGGAATTGAGTTATAGGGAAAGGTTAAACAGGTTAGGACTTTGTTCCCTAGAGCATAAAAGAATGAGAGATTTGATAGAGGTATGCAAAATTATGAGGGGGATAGACAGAGTAGGTTTTTTCCACTGAGAGTAGGTGGGGTAAAAACAAGAGGACATGGGTTAAGAGTGAAAGGGGAAAAGTTTAGGGGGAACATGGGGGAGAACTTCATACAGAGAGTAGTGGAGGTGTGGAACAAGCTGAGGTGGTGAATATGGGCTCAATTTTAACATTTAAGAAAAATTTGGACAGGTACATGAATGGGAGAGGTATGTAGGGCTATGGACTGGGGGCAGGTCAGTGGGTCTAAGCAAAAGAAATGGTTTGGCACAGACTGGAAGGGCCAAAGGGGCCTGTTTCTATGGTCCTAAAACGTTGACTGGCTATTTCTTTTCTTGGATGTTAAGTTCCCTCAGCATCTATTTCTTCTCTTGTGCATGAATCACAAAAGGGTTGATTTGGACGTGCAATGGTAATTAAGGGCTTCAAAGGTGATGGGGAGTGAGGTTGAGTGGAAAAATACATCAGCCATGATTCAAATGACAGGGCAGACTTTTTTTTTATTTTAATTTTTTATTTTTCACATTAGCCATGATACACACTTTTTCCTTTTCACATATACAGTGAGATTTTCTCCCCCCCCAACTCCCTCCGCCCAACCCACCACCCCCCACCCCCCCCATCCATTTAAGGTATACAATCTAGGATACATTAAACCAGTCAGACAATGTTGTCACTCAACAAAAATACACCAAAAATTCTACTGAGTCCATTCTTTTCTTTCCTTCTCCTTCCATCAACTTAGGTAATGATTGTCCCCGGTAGGTTTTCGCTATTGTATTTAATGTAAGGCTCCCATATTTGTTCGAATATTTCAATATTATTTCTTAAACTATATGTTATTTTTTTCTAATGGAATACATTTATTCATTTCTATATACCAGTGTTGTATTTTCAAATTATCTTCCAATTTCCAGGTTGACATAATACATTTTTTTGCTACGGCTAGAGCTATCTTAACAAATCTTTTTTGTGCATCCTCCAAATCAATTCCAAATTCTTTGTTTTTATGTTACTTAGGAGAAAGATCTCTGGATTCTTTGGTATATTGTTTTCTGTTATTTTATTTAATATCTGATTGAGATCTTCCCAAAATCTTTCTACTTTCTCACATGTCCAGATTGCATGAATTGTTGTTCCCATTTCTTTTTTACATCGAAAACATCTATCAGATACTTTTGGGTCCCATTTATTTAACTTTTGAGGTGTAATGTATAGTCTGTGTATCCAGTTATATTGTATCATACGTAGCCTCGTATTTATTGTATTTCTCATCGTTCCAGAACATAATTTCTCCCATGTTTCCTTTTTTATCTTTATATTTAAATCTTGTTCCCATTTTGTTTAGTTTTACCATTTGTTTCCTCATTCTCCTTTTCTTGCAGTTTAATATACATATTTGTTATAAATCTTTTGATTATCATTGTATCTGTAATCACATATTCAAGGTTACTTGCCTCTGGCAAACTCAAACTGCTTCCTAATTTATCCTTCAAGTAGGATCTCAATTGGTAATATGCCAGCGCTGTATCTTGAGTTATATTGTACTGTCAATATTAAGGGTGAATGGTCCGATAGTATTCTAGCTTTATATTCTGATTTTCTTACTCTATCTTGCATACTAGCTGATAACAAAAATAGGTCTATTCTTGAGTATGTTTTATGTCTAGCCGAGTAATATGAATATTCCTTTTCTTTTGGGTGTTGTTTCCTCCATATATCCAAAAGTTGCATTTCTTCCATTGATTTAATTATAAATTTGGTTACTTTGTTCTTTCTGTTAATTTTTTTCCTAGTTTTATCCATATTTGAATCCAAATTCAGGTTGAAATCCCCTCCTATTAATATGTTCCCTTGCATATTTGCTACCTTCAAAAATATATCTTGCATAAACTTTTGATCTTCTTCGTTAGGTGAATATACATTGAGTAGATTCCAAAACTCTGAATATATCTGACATTTTATCATTACATATCTCTCTGCTGGATCTATTATTTCCTCTTCTATTTTAAATGGCACATTTTTACTAATTAATATAGCCATTCCTCTTGCTTTTGAATTATACGCTGCTGCTGTTACATGTCCTACCCAATCTCTTTAATTTCTTGTGCTCCAATCAGTTAAGTGTGTTTCTTGCACAAATGCTATATCAATTTTTTTTCTTTTTTCAGTAAATTTAGCAGTTTCTTCCTTTTAATTTGGTTATGTATTCCATTAATATTTAAAGTCATATAGTTCAACGTAGCCATTTTATACTTTGTTTATCTTCCCTTTCCGTTTTTCCATCATTACCTTTCCTCCTTTTCCATTTCTGTTTTCTTATTTTAAACCCTTTATAAGACAACATTCCTAAAACATCAAACATTTTCCTTATTCTCCTATTTAAAACTTCTTTAGCCCCAATCTCCCCTTCCCCTCCTGAGTTGTCCTTTATCCCTTGTCGGACAACCACATCTCCCCTCTCCATTTGGGTTTGCGAATTCACTCGCAAGCGTCAGCTGACTTTGCAGTGACCGCAACTCCTCCCCACCCAGCCCCCCCCAGAAAAGATTTCACTTTTCATATGTAACAAAGGTCACTCTTTTAGTTCCCTCCTAATTCCCTCTATTCCATTTCCTTCCCTTATTAATTCTTGTCTATACTATCTATATTTTCCTCTAAATACGGATACATTCACGTATGCACATTCTACATATACACACTTATACCTCTTTACCCACATACATATAAATCGTGGTCATTTTTACTCTCATTACACATCTTCATCCCTCAGTCTATTTTGTAATTGTTCTGCAAATTTTCGTGCTTCTTCTGGATCCGAGAATAGTCTGTTTTGTTGTCCTGGAATAAATATTTTCAATACCGCTGGATGCTTTAGTATAAATTTATACCCTTTCTTCCATAAAATCGCCTTTGCTGTATTGAACTCCTTTCTCTTCTTTAGGAGTTCAAAACTTATATCTGGATAAATGAAGATTTTTTGTCCTTTGTACTCCAGTGGCTTGTTGCCCTCTCTTACTTTTTCCATTGTCTTCTCCAGTATCTTTTCTCTTGTAGTATATCTTAGGAATTTTACTAAAATAGATCTTGGTTTTTGTTGTGGTTGTGGTTTAAAGGCCAATGCTCTATGTGCCCTTTCTATTTCCATTTCTTGCTGTAGTTCTGGACATCCTAGGATCCTGGGGATCCAATCTTTTATAAACTCTCTCATATTCTTGCCTTCTTCATCTTCCTTAAGGCCCACTATCTTTATGTTATTTCTTCTGTTATAATTTTCCATTATATCTATTTTCTGAGCTAACAGTTCTTGTGTCTCTATAACTTTTTTTATTAGATTCCTCTAATTTATTTTTTAAGTTCTCTACCTCCATTTCTACTGCTGCTTCTCGTTCTTGCACCTTGTCCATTCTTTTTCCCATTTCTGTTAAGGTCATATCTATTTTATTCATTTTCTCTTCTGTGTTGTTTATTCTTCTTCTTAAATCATTAAATTCCTGTGTTTGCCATTCTTTAAATGACTCCATGTATTCTTTAATAAAAGAAAGTATATCCTTTATCTTGCCTTTCCCTTCTTCTTCTATTTCACTGTACTCTTCCTCTTCCTCTTCTTCTTCCTCTGGGTTGGCCATCTGTTGTTTCTTTGTTGCCCTTTTCTTCTCTTCTTTCTTGTTTTCATTGTCTTCTGTGTTCTCTTCTTGCTGCAGGTGTTCTGCAGCTGTCGTTGCCGGCTGTGGAGATCGACTCCCCAGCTGGTCTCCCCTCCCGTCGGTGTGTTTTTTTTCATGCGCGGTTGCGCACTTTTACTCGGCTCAACGAGCCATTTTTGTAGTCCACTTTCTACCGACCTGAGAGAGCGGGTTTCTCTCTCCACCACGGGCCTCTTCGAACAGGTAAGGCCTTCTCCTTCTTCCTCCGTTGTCTTCTCTTCCTCTCTTCTTATCGTTGATTTCGATTTTTCTTTTTTTGTCGCCATCTTCTTTCCACCTTTATACTCACTTTTCTTTAACTTTTATTTCTGTGCCTTTGTGTTTTCCTTTGTTTTTTTTTGACTTTTCTGGAGAGGGCTGGAGTTCACCGTCCGGCCACTACTCCATCACAAGACTCCCGACAGGGCAGACTTGATGGCCTAATTCTGCTCCTATACTTATGGTCTGATGGAACGTTGACCTTCATGGCTGAAGGGATTTAATTTAAGAGCAGGGAGAACTAATATCCTTAATACCAGCACAAATCTCTCTCCAAACAAATCTCAACTCTTGTTTCTAGTGGATGGCCTGACAATTTTTCCACAATCCATCTGCCCTGCTCTGGCCCTTGTCTATATTCCTGGCACCTCTCTGCCTTCTCTCAGCTCACAGTCGACCAACTGTGGATCAACAACAAACTTGGATAGGTGAACCTCAATCGCTTCATCCAAATCATTGACGTAGATTGAAAATCTCCCCCCCCACCCACCATCAATGTGATCTACACGACAGGGATCATTGTCCGATGAGGATGCACAAAATCATTGAGGACCCCTTCAACTCTGCACACAGCATCTTTCAGCTTCTCCGTCGGGAAAGAGATACAGGTGTATCGGAGCCAGCAACGTTTGGCTGAGGAACGGCTACTTCCCACGGGCAGTGAGAATGCTGAACGACCAAAGGTACTGATCACATGAACCCTCCAAGACTCTTGTATTCATGAAACAATATTTATTTATTCACGCAGATGAAATACTTGTCCTGTGAAGGTATTGTTTGTCTGCATGTGTGTTCCGTCTGGTGGTGTGTCTGCATGTTTGGCACCAAGGACCGGAGAACGCTATTTCGTCAGGCTGAACGTGCAATCAGATGACAATAAACTTTACTTGACTTGAAAACAGTTGGGGTCCCCACAACATCCCTCTGACCACACATGAGCTTTTGATTTCTTTATCCACTACTTTCTGTCCACTCTGAAATCCATTCCATTATATTACTCTCAATCCCATGGTTCAAACTTTGTTTAATAACCTCACACCTTCAAAGAAAAAATTCCCCTCTTCCCCACTTCACCAGCGACTACCCACAAAAAGTTCAACTGTATTGTCAGAGTGCACACATGACATCACATACAAGCCCTGAGGTTCTTTTTCCAGCGGGCCAGGCAGAATTTCTACTTCTCAGTCGGGCAAAAAAAATATATACTCAAGAAAAAGTACGCACACCAAAGAAGGAAATGCCAACAAACTGTGCAATGCAGAAAATAAAGATTAATTGCTCAATGGCTACGTGACGTCATGTCTAAATTTTGAGAAGATGAGATGCTCCATTTCCAATTTGAATAATACATTTTCAAACACTGTGGGGCCCCTTATAGAGTTACTTTTATACAACTCCTAAAATTAAGATATGTTAGATTTTATTTGATAGTTTTCATAAGTTTTTACTTAAATAATTTCCAGAGTTTTAATTTTTTAATGTTTTTGAACAAGAAAATTTATGTTAAGTTTTAATGCACAGGTGAAATTAAATAAAATTTTCTAAATTACTTTTATAATCGCTGATTTGTTATGAAGGTAGAAATGTTGACTAGTGAAATAATTTATCACTCTGATAAGAATTTTCTCTTCTTTTTGGCCAACAAATTGCTCTTTGAGATTGGCTTTAGCTGGGGCTAGAAAATGACGAGTATTCAATGGTGGCATTCAGAAAGGAGGTCTTGTATTCCATTAGAAAAGATAACGTATAATACAAGCCTCGTCTACCAGTGGAAAAATTAAACAGGCAGAATACTATTCATAGTCTGAAAATGAGAGGTTATCCATATAAAAGAGATCAGGAAGAACTTCTTTAGCCAGAGGGTCGTGGATGTGTGGAACTCACTGCGCCATACAGCAGTGGAAGCCAGATCGCTGGGAGTATTTTAAAAAGAATGACAAATATCTCATTAGTGAGGGCATCAAGGGATTATGGGGGAAAGGCCAAAAATGAGAACTAGTGTAGAGTAGCTTAGTGTAGATTTATGGAACAGACTCGATGGGCCTAGTGGCCTGGTTATGTTCCTTTGTCTGTGAAAAAGCTTCTTTCTTGGTGGTGGGTTTAGATCATTTTACGGTATTGTTATGAGCCCAGAGGACCCCAAAACCCAGCAGCAATAGAAATTCACCAAGACAAATGGTTACTTCTAATGATCATAAATTTTAAATTTAACTGTAAAAATCTTTAATTTTAAATATTTAATTTAGACATACACCAAGGTAACAGGTCCCTTTGGCCCACAAGACTGTGCCGGCCAAATACTCCAATGAACCTACATCCCCGGAGGAAACCGGAGCACCCAGAGGAAAACCCACACAGACACGGGGAGAGAGTACAAACTCCTTACAGACAGATTTGAACCCTGGTCGCTAACGCTGTAACACCGTGGCGCTAACCGTGCAACCCCATAACTTGTGGGGGAATTCGTTGCTTTTCATTTCCATTCATTTCTCCAATTTTATTTTCATGGGTGATGTTTTTCATTTCCTTGTTAACCATGGTTCCCCACTTCCAGACATTTCTGCGTTTTCTCCCAAGACAGATACAAGGTATTTGTTGAATTTTTCTAGAATTATAATTTCTCATTCCCAGACTCTAAGATCTCTTTGTTAACTTTTGCTAATCATTTCCTTTTCATTTTAATATTTATCACTGCACTACTCTGAAATTATATTTCCCTTTTCTCTCAATAGCTTGGTTGTCTTATATTGAATTCTGAAGCATCCACTTCCTTTTGACAACGTTATGAGCCTTTCCCTTTGATCTAACACGATCATTACTTCTTCAGTTAGCCAAGCTGAACAACTTTGTTTTCGTGCCTTAGCAGAATAATTATTTGTTCTTTAAATACGAGCCGTTACTTATTTACCATTGAAATCTTTAAAGTAGTTTCTGAATTGACTGTAGTCATATCATACTTCTAATTTGATTATGATGTTACAGCACAAATAAAAATGCCTACAATTGACAGGGAAAATAGACTGGTCACGTTTCAGATGAGTTATGGGGGTTTTGCAGCACCGAAACAGGCCTCGTGGCTTCACTTGTCAACCAGATTGTCTCCCCACGTTGGTCCCATTGGCCTACATTTCCCCCTGATCCATACAAGCCTTCCTTGTCCATGTACCTTTCCACATGTCTTTTAAACAGTACCATCTAACTCTCTCTACCATTCCTCAAGTCTTTCCACTTTACCATCGTAACCACCTCTGCCACTTCCTCTGGCAACTCATTCCATATAGCCAACACCCTCTGGGTGATAAATATCCCTCTCAAGTGCCATTTACAACTTTCCCCTCTCACCTTCAATCCATGCCCTTCAGTTCTAAATTCAAGTTTATTGCCATCTGATTGTACAAGTACAACCCGACGAAACTGCATTGTCTGGTCCTCAGTGCAAAACATACAGACACATTCTAACACATTGCATGTACTGACAAATGACACATATGTAGTACACACACACACACACACACACACACACACACACACACACACACACACACACACACACACACACACACACACACACACAAACACACACACACACACACACACACACCCCTATTATCTGGCACCTATGGGGATTGATAGATGCTGGATATGTGTATTTTCTGGTTTCTTAAGACTTACCCTTACAATGCCTGACTAATACACCTGCATTAAGAATAAACAGTTTAAAAGACAAAAAATATTCTATTGTACTTAACTAAACAAATTTCACCTCCATGAATATATAATCTTAAAGCATTATACTTTATTTTCAGTCACATTCTTTGAAAACATTTAACCGTCGCTGCATCTACAGGTTCCTCCCCCTCCACGGAGCCACCCGGAAGACAAACATTAACATTATAGATAATTAACCCCCCCCACCCCACCAAGTTTACAGATAAAACCTCTGACCAGGGCAACCCTTACTAAACAGGGATAAGGAGACATTTTAAGAGAGTCACCCCAATGACAAGCGGCATCAACCAGCTCTTCATCCTGGGCGATGCCATTGCTGTTATTGAAACAGCTGCTACAAGCAAAGCCCGACAAAGGCCCTCCGCTGGCTGAATATTTGCTCCCGTCTCCAGCAAAGGTTTATGTTACTTCAGAGAACATTTACTTCTACAATTTTAAAGTTGCACATTTTTACCTATTATTTTATTCTTATTTATTTCAATTTTTTTAAAATTTATTTTCCTCAGTTTTATTTGCCAGTTGCTTGAATTCCGGATACAGGGGATTTTACTCTACATATATAAAAATACATAAATATTTTCTAATAAATACTAGATTCAGTGGATTTGTATGACCGGTTCATTCAGTTATTCATCAGTATCACTGCCTGTGGGAAGACTCCCTTATCCAAGGAAAAAGACCATGACTACCTGTACCACTCAAGATTTTATAAAGTCCTCCCTCAGCCTCCTGCACTCCAGGGGGAAAAGGTCCCAGCCTATCCAGCCACGAAGCTCAAGCCCAGTAACATTCTTGTCTTTATCCGGCTTGATCCTAACTTTCCGAGAGCTGGGAGATTCAGAACTGCATGCAATTAGAGGCTCAAAGGGATCTGTTGGGTACAAGGATACCCAGCGCTGGAGGTTAGCAAGGAAGGAAATCAATGCACCTTCGATAAGGTGCCACATGGAAGGTTAGTTAGGAAGGTGCAGTCTTTAGGTATAAATTTTAAGATAGTCAAATGGATTGAACATTGGCTGAAAGGGAGAGGCCAGAGAGTGGTAGTGGATAATTGTCGGTCAGGTTGGAGGCCGGTGACCAGTGGTGTGCCTTAAGGATCTGTATTGGGCCCATTGTTGTTCGTTATATACATTAATGATCTAGATGATGGGGTGGTGAATTGGATTAGTAAATATGCAGACGATACTAAGATAGGTGGAATAGTGGATAATGAAGAAGGTTTTCAAGGATTGCAGAGGGATTTGGGCTGCTTAGAAAAGTGGGCTGAAAAATGGCAGATGGAATTTAATGCTGATAAGTGTGAGGTGCTTCATTTTGGTAAGAAGAATCAGAATAGGACATACGTGGTAAATGGGAGAGCATTGAGGAATACAGAAGAGCAGAAAGATTTAGGAGTGACGGTACATCGTTCCCTGAAGGTAGAAACTCACGTGAATAGGGTGGTGAAGAAGGCTTTTAGTATGCTGGCCTTTATCAATCATTGCATGGAATATAGGAGTTGGGAGGTGATGTTGAGATTGTATAAGACGTTGGTGCGGCCTAATTTGGAGTTCTGTGTGCAGTTCTGGTCGCCTAATTATAGGAAGGATATAAACAGAGTGGAGAGAGTGCAGAGAAGGTTTACCAGAATGTTACCTGGGTTTAAGCATCTAGAGTATAGGGAGAGATTGGACAGATTAGGTCTTTATTCTTTGGAGCGTAGAAGGTTGAGAGGGGATTTGATAGAAGTATTTAAGATTATGAAAGGGATAGACAGAGTGGATGTGGATAGACTATTTCCGTTAAGAGGAGGAAAGATTAAAACAAGAGGACATGAGTTAAGAATTAAGGGGCAGAGGTTTAGAGGTAACATGAGGGGGAACTTCTTTACTCAGAGAGTGGTAGCCGTGTGGAATGATCTTCCGGGAGAAATAGTGGCGGCGGAGTCAATTGTATTATTTAAGAAAAGGTTGGACAGGTATATGGATGAGAAGAAGATGGAGGGTTATGGGCATTGTGCGGGGAGGTGGGACTAGAAAGGGGTGTTTGGTTCGGTGCGGACTAGAAGGGCCTTATGGCCTGTTTCCGTGCTGTAATTGTTATATGTTATGTTATGTTTGTGTTTAGCAATGAGTTGAAAACCTGAGTCATGGTGCCATAAGGTATTGATGTCACACCGATCATAAAGAACACTCTTACAAGAATCCTATTTTATTCTCGATGCACTCTCTTCAACTCTTCCTGGATCATCTACTCTTCTGGGGCAATTTTCACCAGCCAATTAAACCCACATCCTGACCATTGATGGAGATCCCAGAGCGCGGCTGTCTCAGGAAGAACCTACAAACTCCAGACAGCACCCGAGCTCAGCATTGAAACCTAGGTCACTGGAGCTGAGAGCCACTACCCTGATGCTGGGAAATTATATCGAGTCTCGGTTCGACCGCACCTGGAGATAGTCTCGGTTGCTATTTTATAAACAGGACATGGAGATGACAGAGGGGGCACTGGGGTCCTTTTCAAGGATGATATTAGAAATGTGGGACGTAGTGGCCGGGAAAGGAGACGTGGATTCTGAGCCTTTTTCCTTCAGATATATTGCCCGAGGCCCTATTTAAAGAGGTCGTCCAAATCTAAGCGTCCTTTGATAGCATCAAGAAAGAGAGCTTCCTTTTACAGGGAAAGAGCATAATTAAAAGTTGTCAGTGGAGGGATTTCAGAAGTAGCTTCTTCATTCAAACAGTGGGAGCAGTTGGAACTTGCTCTCACAAGGAGGGGTGGAGATAAGCAGGGAGAAGGAAAACGAGGGTTTTGTCCTGATTTTGCACAGACTCTTTGGCCCATCAAACCCATACATCAACTAGCCAACATTTTTTATGTTCCTCACATTTAGATGAGCGATTTTGGGTGCCGTAGAAGTGCCAGCATGGACAGTTTTGGCTGAATGGGCAATGTATAGACCGAACATAGAATTCTGCAAGAGTAAAATAACATACTGACAGACTGAAGTCTCAGGGATTCTCTGCTGTGGAGTCCACCCAGCAGAGCACTGTAATCCACCCAGCCACAGCCTAGTACTCCCAGGGTGATGACAGAAAACACCTCACTTTTCAGAAGTACCCACGGCAGCTTTTTTTTAAAAAAAACAGAGTTCCAGAGAAGCTGAAACAATCGTTACCTGGTCGATGTTCTGGAGGCAGCCTCGGTTCGAAGTTTGGCTGTTCTCCCCGGATCTTTCCTGAAACAGCTTCCGTTCCTGTTAAAACAGATATGGATTGAGAAACATCAGAGCATAAAAACAAAACCTGCTGGACAGGTTCACATTGTGTTTCAAGGTGAAACAAGTTCTGATGGAAACATACTACATAAACCAAGATTTTTAATAATGACATAATTATTTACTCCATCAGCATCATTGTCTGAAGGGAGTGGTTTTATTTTTCTTGAATAACCCCACCCTGAAGATCATTTCGAACTTGTTCATCACATGTCTTCAGGCAAAAATGCAAACTTTAAAAGGTAACAGTTTGAAGTCGGTCATCCATGAGCATCCAATTAGATTTGGGCCACTGAAACAAATCTGCAGCAGAATTCCAATTACATGAATGAAATTCAGAGCCGGGATGCAATGTTGAGATTCTATAAAGCAATGGTGAGACCTCACTTGGAGCACAGTGCACAGTTTTGGGCACTTTATTTGAGAAAAGACCTGCTGGCATTGGAGAAGGTTCAGAATTGATTTACTAGAATGATACCAGGAATGAAAAGGTTAGCAACATGAAAAACTTGCTGTGGAAGCAAGATCGATGGGTCAAGGCAGGTATTTGATTAGTCAGAGCATTGTGGGTAACGGGGAGAAAGTGGAGAGTGGGGATGGGTGGGAGGGTGGATCAGTTCATGATCAGAATGGCGGAGATGCGCTGGCTTCTGCTCCTATATCTTGTGATCTCGTGAAATTTCATTCTTTCTCTCCACTCAAACCTGTGTATGAACTTCATTGGGATATTTGGCTCCTCAACACAAACTCAATTAGGGGCTCATTTAAGGACTCTTACTTGTGCACTTTATTGATTTTCTTTTGTTCTCTCTATATTTCACAGTCAGTTTGCTTACATTCGTTACCCGTTTACAGTTCTTTGTTTGTTTTTGCATTACTAATTAGTGGTAATTCTGCCGTACCTGCAGGAAAAGGAATCTCAGGGTTATATACACTCTGACAAGAAATCTAAATCTAATCTAACGTGGTAGAAGCTATTGATACCCATGCAGCCCAAATATACCTAATTAACCTACAACCCCGTATGATTTGAACGATGGGAGGAAACTGGAGCACCCGCAGGAAATCCATGCAGACACGGGGAGAACATACAAACTCCTTACAGACAGCACCGATTTGAAACCGGTTCACTGGTGCTGTTAAAGCATCGCTCTAACTGGTACGCTAACTGGACCCCTGTTGTGGTTCAGTGGCCCAGCTCCAGAGCCGGGCCCTCACGAGTCCAGAGAGCCCATATCCATCCTGAGGTCCAGCACTGCCTGTATCGAATTTCTCCCTCCTTTCCCATGGGGTTTCTCCTGGCTCTCGTTTCCTCCAACATCCCGTGGTGAAGAAGGCAAATTAATTTCTAGAGGAATAGCATGTATAAGAGCAGGGACTTAACGTTGAGTCTCACTTGGGGTACTGTGTAGTCTTGGGTGCCTTATTTGAGAAAAGATTTGCTGGCATTGGAGAGCGTTCAGAGAAGATTTACTAGAATGATACCAGGGTTAGCATGTGAGGAACATTTGTCAGCTCTGGGACTGTACAGAAGGAAGAGGGGGGACTCAGAGAGGCATTTTGAATACTAAAAGGCCTGGACAAAATCGATGTGGCATGCTTCCCATGCTAGGGGATTCTTGGACAAGAAAGCATAACTTCAGGATAGAAGGATGTCAATTTAAAACAGAAATGTTGAAGAATTCTTTAGAGGGTGATGAGTCAGTGGAACTTGTTGCCACAGGCAGCCGTGGAAGTGAGGTAATTGGGTGTACTTAAGGCAGAGATTGACAGGTATTTGATTAGTCAGGGCATCAGGGGTTACGGGGAGAAAGCCAGGGAGTGGGGCTGAGTGGATGGATGGGTCAGCTCATGGTTAGAATGGTGGTGCAGACTCAATGGGCCATTTGGCCTACTTCATATCTTATCTTCCCAGAGGTCAATTTATTCTGATCAACATCCGCAGTAAATTGTTCCTACTGTGAGTGGAAATGTGGAGAGAGGAACAAAATTGGACTAGTACAAGACGGTGGTTCATGGAAAACAGACCTGCTGGGATGAATGGCCTGTTTCCCTGCTGGAGGACTATGTCACCCTAATACAGTAAAACCCCTGCTGTCCAGAATTCAGCAACTGACAACCTCAAGGAACCAGCCAAGGATGAAGATCTGATTGATGCCATTTGCCTTTGGGGTGACTCTTAAAGAGTCTTTTTATCCCTGCTTAGTAAGAGTATTTTTATAAGTACTGCATATTCTTAAATATATTAGTAAGGGTTTATCTGTAAACTTGGGAAGGGGGAATTAATTATCTATAATGTTATTGTTTGTCGGGCTGCTTCGTGGAAGGGGAGGAACCTGCAGATGCAGCGAGGGTTAAATGTTTTCAAAGAATGTGACTGAAATAAAGTAAAATTCTTTAAGATTTATATATTCATATAGGTGGTTTGTTCAGTGTAAGTACAGTAGAGTGTTTTTGTCCATTAAACTATTTATTCCTAATGCAAGCGTATTAGTTAGGCATTGTATGAGCAAGTCTCAAGCAACTGGAAAACTCAGCTATCTACCAATTGCCATATATGCCGGGTGCCAGGGGTTTTATTGTACATTGAAACTTGGTGAAAACCATCGTCACCCATGGGTACCAACTGTAGTTTGTGGAATCTTTGTCACAATTTAATATGAGCACAGGTATCACATAGGTAATTCTTTCCTGCCTTCCGGGTCTGTGAATGAAGACAGAGAACATGGGTTCAGAAAAAGATTGAAAAATATAGAGTTATTTACAAATTTACAGATTTAAGTGGTCTGGGGGTCTAGAGATTCTGGTGGAGCATCTTAGCACCGGGGTGGGGGGTCTTGGACTCCTTTGGTCTCCCGGTCCCCTTGTGAGGGAGGAGAGATGGGCGGGGTCTCCAGCTAAACGGTGGAGGGGGATGCACTTTCCTCCTGAACTGGATCCCCCAAGGCCCTGACTGGGGGCGGCGAGAATGAGCTCCGTGGTTCACAGGGCACTTGAGGCAACAGACATTCTGTTCTGGCAGGTGCCAGGTCCCTGATGGAGACAGTGTCCTCCCTGCCATCCGGGTACTCCACATAGGCGTACATGGGATTGGCGTGGATCAGTTTCACCCTTTCCACCAGGGAGTCAATCTTGCTTCTCCTCATGTGCTTCCTGAGAAGCACCGGACCAGGAGTGGTGAGCCGGGTTGGGAGTGTGATTCTTGATGCCGACCTGCTTTCGAAAGTGAATAGGAGCTCGTGAGGAGTAGAGTTGGTCATGGTACATAGTAGCAACCAGATGGAATGGAGCACCATAGGGAGGACTTCCTGCCAGCATGAGTCTGGAAGGCCTTTTGACTTCAGCACCAATTTGACAGCCTTCAAGACCGTGACGTTCTCCTTTACAACCTGCCCGTGTCCCCAGGGGATTATAGGTAGTAGTCCTGCTGGACGCGATGCCTCTCACCAGCAGGTCTGATGTAGTTTGTCACTCATAAAGGATGATCCCCGGTCGCTATGAATATAGCTGGGGTACCTGAACAGGGCAAAAATGGAGTCTAGGGCCTTTATGACTGACGAAGTGGAGGTGTCTGGACATGGGATGGTGAACAGGAAGTGGGAATACTCATCAATGATAGAGAGGAAGAAGGTGTTTCTGTTCGTGGAGGGGAGAGGTCCCTTAAAATCGACACTGAGCTATTCGGAGGGCCTGGATGACTTGATCAGGTGCGCCTTTGCAGGTTTCACTCTGCGCAGACCTGGCAAGACTTGGTCATTTCCCTGACGTCTTCCATGTAGTAGGGCAGATTGTGCACCTTGACAAAATGAGCCAGGCGGGTAACCCCTGGATGGCAGAGCTCATCATGCATAGCCCATAGTTGGCCGGTGTGTGCAGAGGCTCAGCTTCCTCTGGATAAGGTATCTAGAGGCTTATTAAGGGCTCCTGGCCGATAGGTGGAGAGGTAATTGTAGGTGGAGAGCTCGATCCTCCACCTAGCAATCTTGTCATATTTGATTTTGCCCATCTTGACATTATTGAACACGAATACGAGCTGGTCAGTGAGGAGCTCAAATTTCCTACCAGCCAGTGCCTCATGGCTTCTACAATGGCTTGAGCCTCCTTTAGCACAGATGGGTTCCAGAGCTCGTGGCCTTGTAATGTCCGAAAAAAAAATGCAACCAGCCTACCTACCTGGTTGAGGGTAGCAGCCAGGGCTATGTCTGAAACGTCACTTTCCACTTGGAAAGGTACATTCTCGTCCACCGCGTGCATGGAAGTTTTCGCAATGTGATTCCGGAGGTAGTTAAAAGCCATTTGGGCTTCAGCTGAGAGGGGGAAATTAGTGGCTTTTAAGAGAGGGCGAACCCCATCAGCGTATTGAGGAATCCACTGGGCATAATATGAAAAATCCCAGGCATCTCCTCAAAGCCTTTGAGGTCCTGGGAATGGGGAGCTCTAAACAATGATGCCATTCTCCACCACGTAGTCAAGGATAGCCAGACATTTAGTCATGAATGTACTTGTCAGAGTTATAAATGAGGTTCAGGGCTTTTGTTGCATGGAGAAAACTCTGGAGGCTGGTGTCATGGTCTTCAAAGGTGTGGCCACAGATGGTGACATTATTGAGGGAGGGGAAGGTAGCCTTCAACCCATACTAATTCACCATTCTGCCCATCTGCCTCTGGAAGATAGAAACCCTGTTAGTTATACCGAAAGGGACCATCTGGAATTGATAGAGATGACCGTTAGCCTCAGATGCCATTTCCGGACGGTCCTTGGAACAGATTGGCAGCTGGTGATCTTTCAGGTCAATGGTCGAATAGACCCGATACTGCGCAATATCATTCACCATTTCTGAAATTCAAGGGAGGGGATATGCGTCTCAGTTAAGTACTATAGAATATTTTTTGTCTTTTAAACTGTTTATTCTTAATCCAGGAGTGTGTACTGATTAATGGTTTGGCTATAGTCAATTACTAGCCTGGACTTGTCTTCCCCTTTTACCACTACCACCTGTGCTCTCCTCGGGCTGGTACTAGGTTCAATTATACCTTTGTTGAGCAGACATTGTGTCTCAGACTTTATAAAATCCCAGTCTGCTGTACTGTACCTCCTGCTCTTGGTAGCAAGTAGGTTTGCAGTCTGAGGACAGATTTGGGAAGGGGTTCTTCCTCATGAACGCAGCCCATAGTGCTTCGTACCTGCACTTTTTGGCAAGCATCCACAGATCCAGCAGGTAGTCATCAATGGTCTCTCCCATTGGCGATGTAGATTAAGTTGGTGTCTCACTAGGACCTTGTTTTGCGACTTCAGGGACCTAGCCTTCAACACCTCGATAGCAGCATCATATGTAGCGCAGTCCCTGATGAATGTGTTCCCTTTCATTCCTACCCTCGATATTCGGTGTGGAGAGGCTGCATGTGGGTTCTGATTTTAGGAGCTCTCTGTTTCGAACCATTATGGGGAGAGGAGACCAGAATACTCCAAGGTCAGGCTTTTAAGGTCACACAGGAAGACCAGACACAATAATACTGGAGCACACAATTCATCACTTATGTACAGCCAAAATTTACAGAAATCCACCCCCCCCCCTTCAAATGACAAATGAACTATACAATGTTGTTGAACACACATAGAACATGAATGAGATGCAAGGAATATGCGGTAACTGGAAGGATAAATCTTCAGGTTGTATTTTTGCACAGTGTCAATTAGGCATTTAATGGAATGTCCATTTACATTCACAGTCACTATGAAGTTGCTGAGCTGGTGAGGTCAGTCCTGATCTAGGACCATCGAGGCTAGATCCCCGGAGACTCTGTACTCCTCACTCGAGTGGCCCCCACTGTCCTGGGTTGCCCTGCATGGGTAAGATAATGTTGACCTAGTGGGGCAGCAAGATGGCCGCCCTCCTTCCGCCTCTGATGATGATGGCGGCGAGTTTAACTTTGAGTCGCAGCAAGATGGCTGTCGAGCCTTTTTTGTGCCATTTCCTCACTGCCATCCGTTGTCGGTGTGTAGTACAACAAGTGGATTCAGGTGAATTCGGGGCAGATGGCTTGCTGCTGGAATTGGGTCCAGGAATGATGCAGGACGCGGACTTCCCCAGGCTTCCCCTTTCTTGCCACAGGTGGAACACACTGAGTTTTTTGCCAGGCAATGAGATCGGGGATGCTGGCTTTTGTCACAGAAAAAGCACTCCCTGGGACGGGAAAATGCAGCTGTTAAGGTTAGGATAGCGGGAGCAGCCTGCCTTGGAAGGGGTAATTTGGGTAGATGAGCTTGCTGGCTTCGAATTCATTATTCTCAAGCTTAGCCTGTTCTAGCTCGACATGACTAGCCAGGTCCTTCTTGCCCGACTCAAGTAGTTGCTGCCTCATCTACCTTTTGCGGACCCCCGCAACTATAGTGCCCCAGATCTGTTCTTCCTCATGAACGCAGCCCATAGCTGCTTCGTACTTGCACTTCTTGGCAAGCATCCACAAATCCAGCAGGTTGTCATCAATGGTCTCTCCCATTGGCGATATAGATTGAGTTGGTGTCTCACTAGGACCTCGTTTTGCGACTTCAGGGACCTAGCCTTCAGCGCCTCGATAGCAGCATCATATGCAGCGCAGTCCCTGATGAATGTGTACCCTTTCATTCCTACCCTCGAAACGAGTGCGGACCTCCTCAGTTCATCGGTGTGGAAGACGTATCTGCTCATATTCAGGTTGGCCTGGAAGCAGTCGGGCCAGTACGTGAACTCCTCAGTCGCGTCGGGGGACAGAGGGTCTATCAGCAGCACGCCTGGCTTGAGTAGCGCTTCCATCGTTTAGGGAATAAGCTAATAAAATTGTAGCGTGAATAAAAGCTCTCACGACTAGAGGGAGAACAAACGCTTTTATTATAACTATGGGTAGAGTTTCACAGTAGTCTTCAGAAGGATTCTGGGTTTAGGCGGGAAACCAGGGGTATATATGAGCAGATGGGGGTGGAGCCAGGAGGTGGGGCCAGTTATCAGGACAACTCACTACCAGTGAATCTCAGTTCACTGAAGAGTAAAAGCAAGACAATTTAACCTTAGACATAAGCACTCTATGTACCACCTTAAATTGTAGTAAACAATGACGGCCACATAACGAAGAGTTACTAACCAATTTAAGAATTGTGTCCCAATCCACATCCGATAGAGTCAAAATTGAATCCTGTTCCCAAGCATTTTTAATTTTAACTAGTGAAATCTGTTTTAAACATGACAATTTCTCGTAAATAAATCTTTATGAGAAGGCATTAAACTGAAAAAATTCCTACAAAATTTGATTCAGATTCTCTTGGAAAATCAGAAAACTGTGATTCAAGAAAATGTTGGATTTGCAAATATCTAAAAGATTGAGATTGGGGCAGGATAAATTTAGCAAATGATACAAAGTATCCATCAATCCACAGATCAATAAAACTTTGAATCCCCTCTCTATGCCATCTCTGAAAAATAGCCTCAAGCAAAGAAGGTGGAAAAAGCTGATTAGATATGATAGGGCTTGAAAGAGGGAAATTATGAAATCCAAAATGTTTTCTAAACTGTGCCCAAATTCTCACAGAATGTTTAACAATGGGATTATCCATTAACTTAGTTGAAAGTGGAGTTGAAGATCCAAGAAGTGCTGAACTGGAAAAATTTGGGGGGTTGGGTGGTGGGGTTGGGGGGGGGGGTGTGGGAATTCAGCTCCATTGATTCTGGGCGGTCAGAATGATTGTGTGAAAAAGACCAATATGTAAGACTTTGCGTAGTGACTGGCCAATAGTAGAATCTAAAGTTAGGCAGAGCCATTCCACCATTTCACATAGATCTCTGTAGACAATGTAGCTGAGTCAAGTAAGTAAAAAAATTAATGATTTAGGAACAAAAACTGGAACAGATTGAAAAAGATATAAAAATTTAGGTAAAATATTCATTTTAATGGAATTTATTCGGCCAACTAAGGTTGTAGACAAAGGTAACTATTGAGTCAGGGCTTGTTTCACTTGTTTAAGCCTAACAAGATAATTCTCCTTAAAAAGATATTTATGATTCTTTGTAATTATAATACAAAGGAAGATAAATTGATTTTTAATGATCTTAAAAGGAAAACTATCATACAGGAGAATGCAATGTAAGAAGTTCACTTTTATGCAAATTCAATTTATATCCTGAAAATTGACTGAATTTTGAAAGTAATTACATCATTATGGGCAAAAGGAGGCAACTGGATCTGAGATGAAAAGTAAGAGATCATCTGCATCAAGAGAGAGCTTATGTTCAATCCCTTTCCTCCATATCCCCAAAATGTCCTTGCCCTCAGGAAATGCAATTGCTACAAGTTCAATTGCCAGATCAAATAATAAAGGGCATCCTTGACGAGCACTACATTGCAGATCGAAAGGCTGAGATTGTTGTCAATTAGTAAGAATTGTGGCAGATGGATGTGAATACAATAATTTAACCCACGTAGTAAAATCAGAGCCAAAATTAAATTTTTCTAGAATTGTATACAGATGTGACCATTCTATTCGATCAAAAGCTTTTTCTGCATCCAATGAAAGAATACACTCAGGAATTTTCATTAAGCAATAGGAATATCGGTTTTTAATAGACCCCGTCTGAGCTACAGAAATAACTGATGATAAAATGTTTTCCACCTTATTGGCTAAAATTTTAGCATTCAGTAAGGAAATTCAGCAGAAGGACTGTTGCAATTCGAGAACTCACCACCTACTTCCCACAGGCAATTAAATGCTGGCCTTGTCAGTGGAACTTGTAGCATGACAAATGAATAAAAGCCCGGGCTGCCTTTGTCTAATTAATTTTCCATCTCTGAAAGTGAATGTCACCATTGTTCTTGCTTTACTCATTGATTCAATCCAGTCACACTGCCACTGTAAACAACTTGCTCCGATGTTTATACATACCCGTTTCTCCTCCAGATTGGATTCTACCAGTACTTCAGAGTCAAGTTTATTCCACAACACTGCTCTTATGTCATTTTTCCGCTCGATGGCCAACTCTTCTGCTTCCCCACCTTTTCTAAACATGAAATCCCTGCCACATTTAATCATTTAATTCAAGATTCCAAGTACCCCTTATTTATCAGGTTGTACAAACTGAACTTTATATGTCTCATTATTTTAAACATTTTATTTGGATTGCATTTTATTACAGCAAATTTAGTTTTAACTTTTACCATTTGTCCTTCAAATGACCTCACCTATTGGTGGACACTCACGGTCTATGCCCGTCACACTGCCATTGCCCAGATTTTTCACCTATTCCACATACTCCAAATTAAACCTTTGTCCCCACAACAACCAGGGCCCCACATGATGTTTCCAGCCAGTGTCCCAAGGCATGTTTCCATAGTCAAAGTGGTCTCTGAAGCACACGCTGAGGCAGTTAGTTGAGTCGCTATATCACAACCTCCCCTGAGTCGGGTTCTATCCCAATATTTGCACCTTCCACCGGTTTTCCTCCCACATCCCAGGTTGGCAGCTGAATTTGCTGCTGTGGATTACTCTGAGCGTAGGTGGCGGCCGAACGATGAAATGGGAACCGAGGGCCATGAGGAAATAAACCAAGCAGTGCTAAAGGAAGGAGAATGGTGCGAGTGCTCACCCAGACTTGATGAGCTGAACGATCTCCTTTCAGTGATGCAAAATATGAGTAAATTCTTCAACCAAAAACCATTCAAAATAACTCAAGCCATTCACATCAGAATCAGAATCTATTGTCATGAACTTGTCACAAAATTCATTGCCTTGCGGTAACATTATAGGTGTAAATATTGCTTTAAAATTACATTTAAAAATAAAAAAATTAGTGCATAAAGAAGACAGTGTCTGTGGTTCATTGTTCATTCAGAAATATGATGGTAGAAAGGGATCCTTGTGCTGTTGGCTGCTTGTCTTCAGGCCCCTGCACTTCCTTCCTGACGGTTGCAGATTGAAGAGGGCATGGCCGGGGTGGTGGGGGTCCTTGAGGATAGATTTCAGAGTACATATAACCCTGAGATTCCCTTTCCTGCCTCTCAGATGGCAGCCTTCCCTGTAGATGTTCTCGATGGTGGGGAGGGTTTTACCTGTGATGTCCTGGGCTGTTTCCACTACGTCTTGCAGGATTTTACACTCTGGGGTATTGGTGTCCCCATACCAGACAGTGATAGAGCCTGTCGGCCACTCTCCACCACACACCTGTAGAAATTTGCCAGGGTCTCCAATGTCTCACCAAACCTCCACAAACTCCTGAGGAAGTAGAGGCGCTGACACGTTTTCTTCATGATACCTTTGGTGTGTTGGGTCCAGGAAAGTTCCTTTGAGATTGTGCCTCCCAAGAACTTAAATTTGCTCACTCTCTCCACCTCTGATCCCCTCAATGATCACACTGGTACTCCCTTCCTGAAGTCAACAATCAGCTCCTTGGTGTTGGTGTCGTTGAGTGCGAGGTTGTTGTTGCTGAACCATTCAGCCAAGTTTTCAACCTTCCTCCTTTGTGCTGACTCATCATCCCATTTTTATACAACCCATTAGCGTGGTATCATCAGCGAATTTGTAGATGGTGTTGTCGTACTGAGCCACACAGTGGTAAGTGTAAAGTAAGTAGAGCAGGGGGCTAAGAATATAGCCCAGTGGTGTGTCAGTACTGATGGGGATGGTGAAGGAGATGTTCTTACCAATCCTCACTGATTGTGAGCTGGAGGTGAGGAAATCCAATTACACAATGGGGATAGAGGTTCCTTTCTTAAGACACCGTCTCTTGTAGATGTCCCCAATGGAGTGGAGACTGTTGCCTGTGATGGCTGTGGCCTAGTTCACAACTCTATGTCATTTTTCTATTGTCCTGCGCATAAGCACTTCCACACCAGACATTGGTGCAACTGGTCAGAATGCTCTCCAGGCAAGAGCCTTTGGTGACCTACCAAATCTCCACAAACTTCTCACGAAGAATTGCCGCTGGGGAGATTTCTTCATGAATGCATCAACATGGAGGACCCAGGATGGATCCTCAAGGGATGTTGACTCGCAGGAACCTGCAGCTCTTAACCCTTTCCATTGGTGACCGCTCGATGAGGGCTGGCTCATGTCTTCCTGACGTCCAAAATCAGCTCTTTGGTTTTGCCAACATTGAGTGCAAGGCTGTTGGGGGTGACACCACCCAACGAGCTGATCTATCTCCCTCCTGCATGGTTCCTCATTGATTCTGCTGATGATCGCGGTGTCATCAGCAGAAATATGATGGTAGAAAGGGATCCTTGTGCTGTTGGCTGCTTGTCTGTAGACAGCCTTTGTTTCCAATTCATACTGGCTGAGGTCTTCCACTGAGAAAGCCAAGGATCCAGTTGCAGAGAGGTGTGCAGAGGGCAGGTTTTGGAGCTTGTTCTCTTTCTCTCTCTCTCTCTCATTATTTGTGCTGCTTCATGGAGACCAGCACCGAACCCCAGGATGCAAGTCACAGGCAGCTCTGGAGGGTTGACTGTGATGGGCCCGTTCCAGATCCTGAGCAGCGGCGACACTGGAGATCAGGTTCATTGCATCCTGTGCCTGTGGGTGGTGGGTGCCGATGAAGTTAAACTCTCATTTCTCGGTAAATCGTGCCTGTGGGTGATGGGTGCTGAAAATGTTAAACCCTTGTTTCTCAGTAAATCGTGCCAGTGGGTGTTATTTGCTGAAGAAGTTCTCAATACAGGGAGTCCCCAGGTTACAAACGTGATATGTTCCTACCTCAGTCTTTAAGTTGAATTTGTAGATAAATTCAGACAGGTACATACGGTTCTTATTTAGTATCAGTTAGTTAAATGATTGTCTTGGAACTGTAAAAAAAAACAAAGAAACTTCTTAAAATAGTTTAGATAGAAAAAAATAAAAAAGATCATGATTAAAAGTTAACACTTACTCACGTTCCATCAATGTCTTGTGTTCCAGAAGGGGCATTCATGAGGTAATGTGCACATGCACAAATTGGAGATATAATTTGTTCGTAAGTACGAGTTGTCCATAAGTCAACGTTCATAACCTGGGGACTCTCTTTATAGCATGCCTGTGTGAGGTGTACATTAGTCTGTCAGTGGGTGTCCTTTTGTGAATTCCTTTGTAGGTCAATAAAGGCCACTGTTTGTTCATAACACGTGTCCAGTCTTGATTCTCTTTGAATCTGTAACCTGGTGTAAGTGTTGCTGCACTCTAGGTAATCCAGAGCTGAATGGAGAGTTAGTGATATTGCATCTGTTATGGAACGACTGTGATGGTAGGCGAATTGCAATGGGTCCAGATCTTTTCTTATATGTGAGTTCATTCTGGCCATGATCAACTCTCAAAGCATTTCATCACAGTCGATGTGAGTGCTGCTGGAGGCAGCTCGCCCTGTTCTTCTTTGGCACCGGGATGATTGAAGCAAGTGGGAACCACCGACCACAGCAGTGAGGGAGTGAAAATATCTGTGAACACCCCGGCGAGTTAATTTGCATAGATTTTCAGTCCCCTACCAGGTATGCCATCTACCTTTCCCTTCATTAAAATCTGACTCAACCAAGCATGGCTATGAAGTGGGTCACCACGAGAGTGCAGGAATATAAACATTTGAAGCCACTTCCAGTTTCAATGGGCTGATGTGATCCAGACAACAACAAAAAAATCCATCATCTTTGTGACAGCCCTGCGTAGAATACTCTGGGCAGATTGAATGACTCAGCGTTAGTTAAGGTTAATGGTATTTACTAATGTTGTGACGATCCAGTTTGACAACTTTTGCCAGCGTGGTCCTGTTTCTACCATACTTCAGGCTTAGGTGAAGATGAGACATGCTGCTTGAGAGAAGGTTTGGGATGACACCAGGAACCCTGGAAAATTTCTACAGATGTGTGCTGACTGACTGCATCGTGGTCTGGACACCAATACACTTGAATGTAAAGCCCTGCAAAAGGTAGCCCAGGACAGCACAGGCAAAACCCTTCCCAACCATCAAGAACATCTACAGGGAATGCTGCCGTCAGAGAGCAGCAGCGATCATCAAGGATTCACACCACCCAGCACCCACTCTGTTCTTGCTGCTGCCATCAGGAAAGAGGTATGGGTCCACAAGGCTCACCCCATCAGGTTCGGGGACAGCTGCTATCCCGCCACCACCAGACTCCTCAACAACAAACTCAATCAGGGGCTCATTTAAGGACTCTAACTTTTGCATTTTATTGATTTTTGTTTGTTTGTTTACATTTTTAGTTGGTTGACGTTTGATTTTTTTTCCACACTACCAATAAGTGGGTGTTCTGCTTTGCCTGCAGGGAAAAGAATCTCAGGGTCGTATGTGTCAGGTACGTTCTCTGACTATAAACCTGAAATCCAAACTAAAAGCAGTGTCTCCAGTTTTCTGGCCTTCTCCTGCTGTTTACCTCCATTTATTTTAGCAAGAAACTAGTACTCTGTATTTGCCTGAAGGTACACAAGAGACTGTAGATGTTGCCATCTGGAGCAATGAATGATCTGCCGGGAGAACTCGGTGGGTCGAACTAACACAGGATGAGGGGTTCTAGTGACTGATGTCGCTGGAACCGCTGGGTCCTTCAGCAGACTGTTGCTCTGTATTGGCCTATTTTTTTCCCCCATTTATTATGTTTTTGTGTTTGCTATTATTGACTCACTTCTTGCTTATCATTAGTCTTCAGGGCTGTCCTCAGGGCTTGCTGAGGGCACAGTCCTCAGGGCCGCTCCTGTTCATGCCTCTGACCCACGACTTAATCACCAGATCCAACTCCAACAGGGTCATCAAGTTTGTTGACGACACAACAGTCGTCGCCCTTGTCAGCCACAACAATGAGTCGGACTACAGACAAGAGGTGGACAATCTTGTGATGTGGTGTGAGAGGAACAACTTGAGTCTCAACGTGGACAAGGTGAAGGAGATGATTGTGGACTTCAGGGGGACCAGGGATGACCACCCTCCACTAAAAATCAACAACTCTGTAGTGGAGAGCACCAGGTTCCTCGGAGTTCATTGAACTAGTGACCTATTGTGGACACTCAACATCTCACTTGTCGGGAAGGCGCAACAGCGACTGCACTTCCTGGGAAGGCTGAAGCGGGCGAGGCTACCGGCCACCAGCCTGTCAACCTTCTACAGGAGCTCTATCAAAAGCGTCCTGGCTGGTTGCGTCATTGTGTAGTACAGTTGTTATAGGGCAGGGGTGGGCAACCTTTTACCATGTGTGGGCCGGATGGTGGGTCAGTGGCTGAAGGGCGGGCCACACTGAGCCTACCATAAATGAAATAAATAAATGGGATGAATACGATGGTACATTTCAGGTCAGGGAAGGCATCTTCAAATCTGGAAATGCACCAAAAATCACGAGCTTCTCATTAAAATGACACATTAAAAAAAACTCAAAAAAGCAGAAAAATTACTCACAATGTAAACAAAATAATTCACCCCAAAACAGACAGCAGTGAAAGGTGGAGTATGTCACAGTGGAGAGGGAGAATATCACACACAGACAGGGTGAGCCTCACACAAAAGGGGGGGCCTCATGCAGAGAGGGGGAGGGGTCATGTTACATAGAGAGAGAGAGAGAGAGAATGAGTCACACACAGAGAGCGGGAGTCCAACCCAGGGAGAGGAAGTGCAACACAGAGAGGCAAATGATTACAGAGAGATGAGGAGTCACACAGAGAGATGGTGTCATACACGGAGGTGATGTTGCAGAGAGAGAGAGAGAGAGAGGTGGATTCTCACAGACACGGGTCTCTCACAGAAGAGATGGGTTTCATGCAGAGGAGAAGGCTCTCACAGACCGTGGGATAATGTCACCGTGAGAGGGGGAGAACGGCACCAAGGGATGAGAAGAATGACGCCATGGGGGGGGAGATCGACACGGGGGAGGTCTTGCGCAGAAGCCGGGGAAGTCTCGCGCAGACAGCAGGGTGGAGTATCCATAACAGAGGGCGGGTGGAGGAGGGGGTCTCCAAAGGACAGAGAGGGGAGCCACACACTGAGGTGGATCTCACACTGAGGGGGGGCAGCCATGCACCCCTGTTGTCGAGCAATGGATCGGAAGGCCACTCCACAGGACCGGCAGAGAGGATCACCCGGGTCTCCCTGCCATCCCATTGACGAGATCTACAGGGATCGTTGGCTGAAGAGGGATCGCAAAATTGTTAAGCACCGCTACCACCCCATCACCCTCACCCCATCGATGGGATTGTTGTTGTAGTGCGCATCGAAAGAACGAAAGACTTGTTGAATCAAACCAAGGCTTTTATTAACTAAAAGATTGGAGCATATCAGAAGTAGGTCGACCAGTCCAGAATGACCTGGTCTGGCTAGGAGCAGTCCTTTAAGATCTGCCAGTAGGTGTGGCTACACTCTCAGTCGATCACAGTCATCCTACACTACCATCTGTACATATACACATTGGTGACAGAATCTGTACTATCACATATGTTTAAAGAGAGCTCGCAAAATCATCGAGGACCCCTTCCACCGTGCACACAGCATCTTTCAACTGCTCCCGTTAGGGAAGAGATGCAGCAGTATCAGAGCCAGCACCGCCAGGCTGAGGAGCAGCTTCTTCACCAAAGGCAGGGAGAATGCTGAACGACTACCAAGCTGCTCATACAATCCCTCCAAAACTCTACTATTTATTTCACGATATTTATTTATTTTTATATATGTACTGCATATAAATTGCTTGTAAATAGGTGTGCTATGTCTATATATGTGTTTACACTGAGGACCGAAGAATGAGGAGGCACGGTTAGCACCACACATTTACAGCGCCAGCGATCAGGACTTGGGTTCGAATCCCGCACTGTCTGAAAGAAGTTCGCACCTTCTCCCTGGGCCTGCGTGGGTTTTCTCCGGGGGACTCCAGATTCCTCCCACCCTTCAAAAATGTACTGGGATTAATTGGGTGTAAATTGGGCAGCACGGACTCGTGGGCCAAAATGGCCTGTTACCGTGCTGCATGTCGAAATTTAATTTCAAAATTGAAATGCTGGAATCCTCTCTCATCGACACCCCCCCCACCGCATGTAAAATAAAGAAATAAATATTATCACTAATAAATTTCTCTATAGCCTAGACATTTATTGGCCCCTTGGATAGTCCCATCGAACCCCAGGTGTCAATATAGACCACTTTTCCCTGAACTAGACCAACTTCTGTGCCAATTAAGGCTAATCTCATTTACCCACCTGAGGACCAACTGCCTCCACACCTCGCCTATTAAAGTGTTGGTGACTAGCTAATAAGGTTCCACACATCTGTTCTCCATTAAGACGCTCTTTAAAATCGACTTTTTTTTAAATGTCGTTATAATGTGCGCGTGAAGGTTAAACTTTATTTGAAAACACCCCCATAAAGTGATTTGGAATGTTTAACGAGGTTAAAAGGACCACTAAAATGGATGTTATTGTTGTAAGCCAAGGTGAAAGATACCGGAAGCTCTTACCGATAAATGGCAGAGTTCCTAGATGTGGATAACTTTTGCACAATGTTCTTCCTATAATGGAGATCATCTCGCCAACACGGTTTGTAGATCCATCAGTGATCTCTTCCAAAGTGAGCCTGGTGCTGGTAAGTTCATAAAAGATCTTTACTTATCAAAAGGGGTATTTGATGTTGTCCGTCCGGAGTGTCTGGAAGGCTCAGGGCAGAGACGATGGCTTAATCCAGAGCCCAGTGTCTTTGATATTCTCCACCCAAGAAGGTTCAATCACTGAGTATATTCAGGATAAAGACTGTCAATTTTTGGATATTAAGGAGCTGTGTTAAAGATTCTGAGAAATTTTGAGGAAACAAGTACTTGCTCCAGCTTCTATTTTGAATAATTTAATTAGTTAAGAGATTGGAAAATGTATGTATTAAAATAATTAATAGCACTTGACAACATTTGGACTCTTTCCCTGCTGGTCCTGGTGCAGTCGGTGATGAACACGGTGAAAGGTTTCACCAGGACATTGCGACCATGGAATCCACCAGTGCTGGCCAACTATTGTTGGACACTGACACAAGAAGCGTCAGATGCTGAGTACAAACAATAATCACAAAAAAAACATTTTTAGATCATGATGCAATTAAACATGCTAAATTCAATAGAAGTTAATGTTTCTCCAACTTCCTACATGATACAGTAAATGTGAAATTATCTTTGTGTTCAGCTTGAAGTTGTCTACCATTTTTTTTCAGGAAGTAAATTTTTTGAAAAAAATTGTTGTCTAATGTAATTTTATGGGCTATTCCTTCTTTTAAGGGGAAGCATCGTGGTATCGCTGAAAATCAAAACATCTTACATGCTGGAAATCTGAACTAGAAACAGTTAATGCTGGATACACTCATCAGATCAGTCAGATCTATGGAAAGAGTGGTGTATAGGAGAATTCATGTATCTTTAAGATTTCTGGTACAGAGTTTTACTCTCCACCATTGTTGGTTGGAAGATGGCTATTTTAAATAAAGGATATTTAATTAAAAAAAATTTGTGGCCTTCTCTACATCAGAGAAACTGGACGCAGACTCGTAGATCACTCCGCTGAGCGCCTTCACTCTGTCCACATTGATGACAGGGATCTCCCAGTAATCAACCACTTCAATTCTGCACCCCATTCCCGTGCTGACCCATCTGTCATGTGCAGTCCAACCAAGGCCCCCCATAAATTTGAGGAGGAACACTTAATCTTCCATCTGGGTGCTCTCCAACCCAATGGCATTAACGTAGACTTCTCCGGTTTCTGCCAGCTTACTTTCCATTCTCCCTCCCTTCCCACTCCCTCTGCCTTCTTTCCTCCAGCTCTCTACCTCCTTGCCTTCAGAGAGCCGTTCCCCCCCCCCCCACATTTGCTGCTTTGCCCTCCCTCCCTTACCCACCTATTACTCCCTGCCCTGTGAGACTATGCTCCTCCCCCTGCCCTTTCCTATCCGCACCATTTTCTTTGGGCGCCTGCCTACACTTTGCTCGTCCCTTGATGAAGGGCTCGAGCCTGAAACATTGGTGATGCATCTTTACTCTATAAAGCACACAATTTAACCCGCATTCTGTTCTTACTCCAACCACAGTATCTGCAGAGCTTTGTGTTTTCCTTCAAGGAAATTATAGACATCAGTGGTTGGGAAGACGTTGGGATCATTAGTCAAACTTGAGGTTACGGATAACCCAAAGAAGCATCACAAGATAGGTTCAAGTCACCATGGGTTCCTTAACCATGTCTGACAAACCGACGACAATTTTTTTAAGGAGATAACAGACAGGATAGGCCAGGGAGAAGCAGTGGACATTGTGTTCTTGGACATTCAAAAGGCCCGCGACAAGGTGCTACATATGAGGCTTCTTAACAAGATGAGAGCTCATGCAATTACAGGAAGGGTACTAGCATGGGTAGACCATTGGTTAATGGACAGGAAACAGAGAGTAGGAACAAGGGGGATCCTATTCCGGTTGGTTGCTTGTTACTGGTGGTGTTCGGCAGGGGTCGGTGCTGGGGCCGCTTCTTTTGACATCATCTATAAATGATTTGGATTAGAGGATAGATGGCTTTGTGGCTAAATTTGCAGATGACACCAAAATAAGTGGTAAGGCTGGTGGTGTTGAGGACACAGAAAGGCTGCAGAGAGCCTTGGATAAAGTAGGGGAATGGGCAAAGAGATGAAATACAATGTTGGGAAGTGTACAGTCGTACACTTTGGTAGAAGAAATAGACGGGCAGACTATTATTTAGGAGGGGAGAAAATTCAAAATTCAGAGGCGCAAAGGGACTCAGGAGTCCTCGTGCAGAATAACCTAAAGATTAGCCTCCAGGTTAAGTTGGCAGTGAAGAAAGTGAATGCAATGTTGGCATTCATTTCTAGAGGGATAGCATACAAGAGCAGGGCTGAGACTCTATAGGGCACTGGGGAGACCTCACTTGGAGTATGGTGTACAGTTTTGGGTGCCTTATTTGAGAAAGGATGTGCTGGCATTGGGAAGAGTTCAGAGAAGATTTACTGGAATGATACAAGGAATGAAAGGGTTAGCGCATGAGGAACGATGGTCAGCTCTTGATCTGAACTTGTACAGAAGGATGAAGGGAACCTCATAGAGACATTTCGAATGCTCAAAGGCCTGGACAGAGTAGATGTGACAGTTGTTCCCCATGGTAGGGGAGTCCAGGACAAGAGGGCACAACTTCAGGATAAAAGGTCAGCAATTTAAAAGGGAGAAATTTATTTAGCCAGAGGGTCATGCATCTGTAGAACATTGCCACAGGTGGTAGTGGAAGCAAGCTCATTGGGTGTATTTAAGACAGAAATTGAGAAGTATTTGATTAATCAGGGCCTCAAGGGTTACAGGTAGCAGGCTGGGGAATGGGGATGAGTGGTAAGATTCAGCTCATGATTAAGTGACAGAGCAAACCCAATGGGTGATTGGCCTCCTTCTGCTCTTACATCTTATGGCATTTAGTTGGTAGTTTTAGCCCTACTCTGCTGGTGGGGGAGGGAGGGAATGATCGGGGTGGTGGGCGAAGAACTAGGTCAATAGACAATAGACAGACAATTGGTGCTGGAGTAAGCCAATTGGCCCGTCAAGCCAGCACCGCCATTTATCGGATCATGGCTGAACTTTCCCTTTCAATAACAAATCCTAGCCTTATCCCCATAACCCTTAACTCCCCTGCTCACAAGAGCCTTATCCAACTCTCTCTTAAATCTATCTAATGATCCCACCCCCACCACCCTCTGTGGCAATGCATTCCACAGACCCACAACTCTCTGGGTAAAAAATTCTCCTCATTTCTGTGTTAAATGGCCTTCTCTGTATTCTTAAACTATGCCCTCTAGTCCTAGTCTCTCCCATCATTGGGAACATGTGCTCTGATTTCACCCTCTCAACCCCTTTGATAATCCTAAATACCTCAATTATGTCTCCCCTCATCCTTCTAAACTCCATCGCATATAATCCAAGTCTTTCTAGCCTATCCACATATGACAATCATGCCATCCCGGGAACTAACTTCATAAATCTGTGCTGCACTCCCTCTATAGCAAGAATGTCCTTTCTTAAATATGGGGACCTGAACGACACAATACTCCAGGTGAGGTCTCACCAGGGCCCTGTACAACTTCAGGAGGGCTTCTCTACTCCTATACTCCAATCCCCTCTTTATGAAAGCCAACATACCATTCGCCTTCTTCACTGCTTGCTGAACCTGCATGCTAGTTTTCAATGACTGGTGAACAAGTGTGCCCAGATCCCTTTGCATTACCCCACTCCCTAGCTTAACTCCATTTAAATAATATTCTGCTCTCTTGTTTCTGCCTCCAAAATGGACAACCTCGCATTTACTCACATTAAACTTCATCTGCCATTTCTTCGCTCACTCCCCTAACCTGTCCAAGTCCCCCTGCAATTTCCTGACATCCTCCCCGCACTTCACACTACCACGCAGTTTAGTGTCATCTGTGAATTTGCATATGTAGTTATTTATCCCCTCATCCAAATCATTTACATAAATGATAAACAACTGAGGGCCCAACACCGACCCCTGCGGGACCCCACTCATCACATTCTGCCATCCAGAAAATGACCCATTTATCCCAACCCCTTGTTTCCTATTTCTCAACCAATTATCTATCCATGACAGCACCCTACCCCCGATACCATGCTCCTTGATTTTGCTAACTAGCCTCCTGTGTAGGACCTTATCAAAGGCTTTCTGGAAGTCCAAGTACACCACATCCACTGGCTCTCCTGAGTCCACCCTCCTTGTTACGTCCTCAAAAAATTCCAGGAGATAAGTCCAGCAAGATTTTCCTTTAAGGAACCCGTGCTGATGAGCACTGATACTATTATTCCTTCCTAAGTGTTCTGCTATTTTTCCTTTCTTGATGGATTCCAGTATCTTCCCCACCACCAACATCAGGCTGACTGGTCTATCATTTCCCGTATTCTCTCTCCCTCCCTTCTTAAAAAGTGGTACAACATCAGTCACTCTCCAGTCTGCAGGCACTTCCCCGGAATCTAAAGAACTTTGGAAAATGTCAACTCGTGCTTCCACAATTTCCAGAGCAACCTCTCAAAGCACCCTGGGATGCAGCCCATCAAGTCCAGAGGACTTATCAGGCCTCAGTTCTAACAATTGGCTCACAACCACCTGCTTCTGGATTTGAATATCCATCAAATTCTCTGTTTCCTTTGGTAATTTCACCAAGTCCCTAGATACTGCTTAACCCCTACCTGATCATAACCTATATCCTCCTTGGTGAAAACGGATGCAAAGTAATTGTTCAATTCCTCAGCCATCTCCATGTCCCCATTGATAATTTCACCTTTCTCTGATTAAAGGGCCCAATTTTGGCCCTAATCAATTTCTTCCTTTTAACATATCTGAAGAAGCTTTTGCTATCCCATTTTAAATTACTTGCCAATTTGCCCTCGTATTTCATTTTCCCCTCCTGAATGACTTTTTTAGTTTCTCTCTGTTGGTTTTTAAAGGTCTCCCAATACCTCTAACCTCCCACTCTGCTTTGCCATCTTATACTTATTCCTTTTGGACCTGATACTGCACTTGTCTCCTTTGTCAGCCATGGTTGCCATTTGCTCTTCGTAGAGCCTTTCCTCTATATATATTCTGAATCCTGTGAAAAATGTGTCGAAATACCTGCCATTTTTGCCTAGTTGTCCTCCCAGCTAGAATGTCCTTCCATTTTATTTTGGCTAGCTCCTCCCTCATAGCTGTATAGTCACCCTTATTCAGCTGTAGCACTAATGTTTCTGACTTCCTTTTCTTCTCCCTTTCAATTTGCAGATTAAAAGTAATCATACTATGGTCACTACTACCTAATGGCACCCCTACCTCAAGGTCCCTTATTAACTCCACGTGGTGGCTCAGTATCAAGTCCAGAATTGACTTCCCCCTGGTAGGTTCCATCACAAGCTGCTCCAAGAATGTATCTCGGAGACATTCAATAAACTCATTCTTTAGCTTTCCCAAACCTACTTGATTTTCCCAGTCCACTTGGAAGTTGAAGTCACCCATAACTACTGTATCACTACCACTCTGACATGCCATTTTTAATTCTTTATTTATGCTGATTCCCACATCTGAGCCCCTGTTCAGAGGTCTGTATATGACCCCCATTATTGTTCTTTTGCCTTTGCAATTTCTCAACTCTTTCAAAACAGACTCTACTCCTCCTGATTCAATGTCTTTCCTTTCAAGCGCCTGAATTTCATTCTTCACCAACGGAGCCACCCCACCTCCTCTACCTAACTTTCTGCCTTTTCAATTGGATGTATACCCTGGAACATTAATTTCCCAATCCTGTCCCTCCTGCAACCATGTCTCCGTTACTCCAATAACATCATATCCTCCAATGTCCATTTGCGTTTCAAGCTCATCCATTTTATTCCATATACTCCGTGCATTCATATTCAATACCTTGAAACTGTACCACCCTGCTCTCTCCAATTTGCTGCCTGACACCCTCTCTGAAACTCTCCTATCCCTCTTTGCTCCCTCTGGCTTTGAGATTTCACAGACTATTGGAACTACCCCATGTTCTTCTTCCTATCCATTTCCCTATCAGTCTGGTCCCCCTCCCCCTGCCAATACAGTTTAAAACATATCCAACAGCATTATTAAACCTTGTTGCAAGTATATTTTCCCCCTTTGGATTTAGGTGCAACCCATCCTTCCTGTAGAGGTCATGTCTCCCCCAGAAGAGATCCCAATGATCCAAGAACCCAAAACCTTGCACCCTGCACTAATCCTTCAGCCATACATTTAACTTTCTGATTTTTTTCATTTTTGCCCCTTCCTGCATGCAGCACAGGTAGCAACCCTGAGATTATGACCTTGAAGGTCCTGCTTTTTAATCTCCGTCCTAACTCACGGTATTCCTCTTCAGGATCTCCTCTCTTAATTTGTCAATGTCATTGGTATCCACGTGTACCAGGATATCTGGCTGCTCGCACATTCCTCTCAGAATACCATTGGGAAGTTTTCTCCTGGATGGTGTTGAGAGCTGTTGGAACCTTATTCATAACCAAGGGGAAAGTATTTCATCGCTTTCCCGGCTTGTTGGGGGAAAGGTGGCATTGGGACATCAGGTGCATAGTCATTCATTGAAGGATATCCAGCCTCTGAACAGCTGTCACGGCCACAGACATTTTGGTCAATGGTGACTCTTGGATATTGATGCTGGAAGATTCAACACTTGTAATGTGGGTGAGTGGAAGGGGTAGGTGGTTAGACTATTGCTGGAGTTTACCGCTGGTGTCAGTGCTATTTTCCACCCGTGAATGGAGCCCAAGAGTTGTCCAGGTATTGTGGCACACAGGCTTGGACTGCTCCATACAATGAGGAGTTAGTTGATCATACGGTGGTCGGTAGCAGCCACGAGGGGTTGCAGATTCCAGAGAAGTGGAGGACTGGAGCAGGGCACTAGAAAATGGGGAGAAGGACCCTCCCCCATGTGAGAAGGAGAAGCAGGGAAGACAACCCACAGGACGGTGACCAGTGAGGGGTTTTTTAATTGAAGAAGCACACAGGTGGCGAGCTGTCGGGGACTCAAGGCAAGGAACCCTTGCAGGCTGCTGGCAACAGCAGCCAAGGGATTCACACCAGGCGGGGGACTGCTGGAGACTGACTGAAGGGGTACCAGGTATCGGAACAAGGCTGCGAGAGGGAGCCGAAGGGTTCTGATCATGTCAGATCTGGAGCTTGGGTGCTGATGGTTTGGACTCTGCAGGGCTGCGTCAGCACTGGAGGTGAATCCACGGACACTCGGAGATGCTGGGAGACTCTCCTTTGCTTCTCTCTCTCTGGCTGTAAGAGGCGGTTCAGATAGTTTCTGCTGATGGCAAATCTGTCCGCCTTACAGCAAGCAAAAGTGAATCTTGCTTAACATTGCACTGTTTTTATTACATGGCAATAAACTGAATCTTGAGTTGTGATCATTGAGTAATCATCATTAAGTGTGGGGCACTCTTTGCACGTCTTGTTAACCTCAAACTCCACCAACTAAATATGAAAACAGACAGTAAAAGTTTTTATAATTATATAAATTGCAAATAGGTGGTTAAAGTCAAGGTTGGTCCTTTGGATGAGGAGAAGGGGAATCGATATTGGGTGTATGAGGCTTTGAATTACTTCTTTGTGTCGGTCGCATGCCAAAGACAGACATTATGGAAGAGATGGGAGGTGAGGGCCTGGATGTAATAGCTATCCCTAAAGAGTTAGTATTGAGAAGACTTGAGGGTCTAAAGATTGATGTCCCCTGGTCCTGATGGAATGCATCCCAGGGTACTGAACAAAATGGCAGAGGTTACAGTTGAGGTTTTGGTGATAATTTACCAAAATTCTCTGGACTCTGGGCAGATTGGAAGTGAGTGAATGTCAAGCCACTATTCAAAAAAGGATGTAAGCAAAAGGCAGGGAACTCCAAGCCCATTAGTTTAACATCTGTAGTTGGGGAAATGCTTGAATCTATCGTTAAAGAAGAAATAGCGAGGGATCTGGAGTAAAATGGACCCATCAGGCAGATGGAGCCTGGATTCAGCAAAGAAGGTCCTGTTTGACAAATTTTCTGGACATAGCCTCCAGATCCAGGGAGGTAGATTTAGATGAGGAGGAACTGCTTTTCCCCAGAGGAATTCGCTGCCCATTGAAGCGGTGGAGGCAACCTCAGTAAATATATTTCAGACAAGGTTGGATGGATTTTTACATAGTAGGGGAATTAAGGGATATGGGGGAAAGGCAGGTAGTTCTAGATGAGCCGATCATCAGATCAGCCATTGAATGGTGGAACAGGCTCGACGGACCAAATGGCCAGCTCTTGCTCCTATTTCTTGTGTTCTCATCCACTATGTTATTTCACATACAATGGAAATGCAAGATTGTGCTTTATTTCTTGGTGGACCCATGAATAGCCAAAAGCCATAATTTAAATGAAAATAATTATGCAATAAACCCTTTGCCCTCTACTTCTTTGCCAAAGCTGAAGGCCTGATTTCTCCAACATATTTTCCAATTCTAATTCATCCAACATTCAAAACCGTGCAAAAATTAGGACAGTTAAGAAGGCGTACAGTATGCTGGGCTTCATTCGTCGGGGACTGAGTTCAGGAGTCGCGAGGTCACGTTGCAGCTCTACCAATCTCTGGTAAGAGCACACTTAGAATGTTAGATCCGGTCACCTCATTATAGGAAGGATGTGGAAGTTATGGAGAGGGTACAGAGATTTACTAGGATGTTGCCTGGATTGACAAATATGCCTCATGAGATTAGCAGCGGCAGGTCTTTGGTGCAAAAGATGAAAGGTGACTTTATAGAGGTCTACAAGATTTTGAGAGGCATAGAGAAGGTGGACACCCAATACCTTTTGCCTAGTGCAGAAGGAGCAAACACCAGTGGACGTTTGTACAAAGTGAAGGGAAGAAAGTTCAGGGGAGACATCAGGGATAAGTTTTTTTTCACAAAGAGTTGTGGGGGCCTGGATTGCATTGCCAAGTGGAGGCTGGAGAAACTCAGCAGGTCACACAGGGCCATTTAAGAGACTTTTAGTCAGGCACATGGATGAAATAAAAATAGATGGTGGTGAGGTAGGGAGGGTTTCTATTTTTAAACATCAGTCGGCACAACATCATGGGGTGAAAGGTCTGTGCTGTTGTAGAGCTCGTCGAAAGAACCAAAGACTTGTTGATCCAAACCAAGGCTTTTATTAGCAAAAGACCGGAGCTCTTCACAGGAGGCCGACCAGTCCGGAATGATCCGACCTGGCTAGGGACACAGCCCTTTAAGGCCCAGGTAATGGGTGTGGCTTAGCTCTCAGCCAATCGCTATAAGCACAGTCTAGATACAGTAACTATATACACTACTATATACACTATGTACATTGGTGATAGATATGTACTATCACATTCACCCCTTCTTGGAGAACTGACCCTGGGAAAAACAAAACGAGGGAGAGAATGAAAGGAAGGGGTAGGTCAAGGACTGTAGCGGTCAGGGGGTCTGACCATCCGGTGTGACCGCCGTGGTGCCGGGATCGGGGTCGCTGGAGTGGTGTCGCCAGCGGGCTTGTCGGGTGCGACTGCTCCGTCGCTCAATTCCCCAGTCGTGTTGTCGGCAGGGTGGCCCGGGTGCGGTTGGTCCTTCTGCTGCGGCACGGGGCCTGGAGAATAAAGAGTTGGGGAAGGTTGGGTTGGGGGGTTTGCTGGTTCTCCCGCATCCTGAGCTAGGTCCCGCACCGAAACAGTGTCCTCCCGCCCGTCTGGGAACCCAACGTAGGCGTAATGTGGGTTCGCGTGGAGTAGAGTCACCCGGTCGACCAAGGGGTCGTTCTTTGAGTGCCGGACGTGGCGTCGCAAAAGGACGGGGCCAGGGACGGTGAGCCATGCCGGTACAGTGGTTCCTGATTCGGATTTCCTTGGGAAAAGGAACATCCTTTCGTGGGGGGTGGCATTTGTTGCAGTACATAGGAGGGAGCGGATGGAGTGTAAGGCACTACTGAGAACCTCCTGCCAGTGAGAGGTGGGGAGACCTTTAGACCGGAGAGCCAGTGTAACCGCTCTCCATATAGTGGCATTCTCCCTCTCGATCTGGCCATTACCGCGTGGGTTATAGCTCGTGGTCCTGCTTGAAGCAATACCACACTCCAGAAGGTACTGTCGCAGCTCTGCACTCATGAATGAGGAACCCCTATCACTGTGGATGGAATTGGGGTACCCGAAGATGGTGAAAATAGTGTGAAGGGCCTGTATCACTGAGGTGGCAGTGGTGTCTGGGCAGGCCACAGCGAATGGGAAGCGGGAGTACTCGTCGATGGCTGTAAGGATGTAGGTATTACGGTTGGTCGACGGTAGGGGGCCCTTAAAGTCTACGCTAAGACGCTCTAAGGGGCGGGTGGCTTTGATAACGTGGGAGTTATCCGGACGGAAGAAGTGGGGCTTGCATTCAGCGCACACCGCACAGGCTCGGGTCATGGAGCGGATCTCCTCGACTGTGTAGGGTAAGTTGCGCGCCTTGACAAAGTGAGCAAACCTAGTGACCCCTGGATGACAGAGCGCCTCATGGAGTTTCCGTAGTCTGTCCATCTGTATGCTGGCGCACGTCCCCCTGGAGAGCGCGTCAGGCGGGTCGTTGAGCTTACCAGGCCGGTACAGGATGTCGTAGTTAAAGGTGGAGAGTTCGATTCTCCATCTGGCGATTTTGTCGTTTTTTATCTTACCACGCTGGGTGTTGCTGAACATGAAGGAGACTGCACGTTGATCAGTCAACAGTGTAAAGCGCCTCCCAGCGAGGTAATGTCTCCAACGACGCACTGCTTCAACTATGGCCTGCGCTTCCTTCTCGATCGAGGAGTGTCTACTCTCAGGACCCTGGAGGGTTCTGGAGAAGAAGGCTACAGGCCGACCGGCCTGGTTCAAGGTGGCTGCCAGGGCGAAGTCGGATGCATCGCTCTCGACTTGAAACGGGACAGACTCATCGATCGCGTGCAGCGTCGCAGCAGCAATGTCAGATTTGATTCGATCGAAAGCCGCTGTGGCTTCGGTCGAGAGGGGAAAGGAGGTGGTCTTAATAAGAGGACGCGCCTTGTCGGCATAGTGTGGAACCCATTGGGCGTAATACGAGAAAAGGCCCAGGCAACGTTTGAGAGCTTTCTGGGTATGTGGGGGGGGTAAGTCCATTAGGGGACGCATGCGGTCAGGATCTGGCATGACTATCCCGTTCTCCACCACACAACCTAGAATGGCGAGTCGAGTGGTCCGGAAGACACACTTGTCCAAATTGTAAGTCAGGTTCAGCCGACGGGCAGTTTGGAGAAATTTGTCTAGGTTAGCGTCGTGGTCCTGCATGTCGTGGCCGCAGATGGTGATATTGTCCAGATACGGGAAGGTAGCGGTTAGCCCGTTCTGGTCCACCATCCTGTCCATTTCCCGCTGGAAGACCGCGACACCATTAGTGACCCCGAATGGTACCCTGAGAAATTGATATAGCCGCCCATTCGCCTCAAATGCCGTGAATGGTCGGTCCTCACAGCGGATCGGGAGCTGGTGGTAGGCCGAACGTAGGTCAATAGTGGAGAAAATGCGGTATTGGGCGATCTGGTTCACCACATCCGTGATGCGTGGCAGGGGGTACGCATCCAGGAGTGTGAAGCGGTTAATGGTCTGGCTATAGTCGACCACCATCCGTAGTTTTTTTTCATTCTTGACAACCACCACCTGGGCTCTCCAGGGGCTTGAACTGGGTTCAATGATGCCCTCATCCAGCAATCTACGCACCTCACTCCTGATGAATTTCCTGTTTTCGTAACTATATTGCCGACTTTTGGTGGCCACAGGCTTCCAGCCAGGGGTGAGGTTTGCGAAGAGTGCCGGCGGGGCAATCCGGAGTGTGGAAAGGCCGCAGGACTGGCCCCGGGGCACAGGGGCGGGTTGCTCGGGTGCTTCGGGGGTGGGGCGATGGCAGACCGAGAGGGGGGCATGGGGTCCCCCAAAGTGTAGGGACACCGTTCGGAACTGACACTGAAAGTCTAATCCCAGCAACACTGGGGCGCACAATTGGGGAAGGACGAATAATTTGAAGTGGGTGACCGTTACGCCCTGTACTTCCAGCGTGGCAATGCAATACCCCTTTATCCCAGTCGAGTGCGACCTCGTCGCTAATGAGATCCTCTGGGTAGTGGGAATAATGTCAAGTCCCCAACGGAGGGCCAGATCTGGCTGAATAAAGCTGTCAGTTGACCCAGAGTCAAATAAGCAATTGGTGTAGTGTCCATGCACTTTAATCAGTTCCATTGCTCTGGTGAGGGGATGAGAGCATTGCTGGTTTAATGTTATTGAAGCAGTTGACCGGGGAGTTTTGCGCGATGACGTCACGCAACGGGATGACGTAGTCAACGCTCGAGGAGACGTCACGCAACGGGATGACGTAGTCAACGCTCGAGGAGCAGATTGGAGGACTTCCCGGAAGTGCTGTTGTGGCGGCGTTGGCGGGTGAATAGTAAGTAGTGGGGTTTGTAGTTGTTCGGTCGCGGCGGTCGGGCCCTGGCGGTCGTCGGTGATGGACGCTGGGGTGAGTACCTGGTTGGCCACGGGGGTGGCTGCGGCGGCGGTAGCGTCGGCCCCGGGGGTGTCTGTGGCGGCTGCAGCAGCGGCGGTAGCGTCGGCCCCGGGGGTGGCTGTGGCGGCGGCAGCAGCGGCGGTAGCGTCGGCCCCGCGGGTGGCGGTGGCGGCGGCAGCAGCGGCGGTAGCGTCGGCCCCGGGGTTGGCTGTGGCGGCGGCAGCAGCGGCGGTAGCGTCGGCCCCGGGGGTGACTGTGGCGGCGGCAGCAGCGGCGGTAGCGTCGGCCCGGGGGGTGGCTGTGGCGGCGGCAGTGTCGAGTGTCCCGCACGGGGGCGAGAGGCGGGCCATCACCATGGTTGCGAGGGTGGGCTGCCCCTTCCGGGTTCGGCGTCTCCGTGACGTCAGGCGTTGCCGTGCAGGGGAGCCCTCGCTCTCATTGGAAGAGAGCTCTGTGGAAGAAGTGTTTGAATGGGATAGTGGCGGTTGAGCTTCACACGAGGCACTGTGTTTGCCGGCGGCCATTTTAGACCTACAGACTGCAGCAAAGTGGCCGTTTTTAAGGCACTTCTGGCACTTGGCTTTTCTTGCTGGGCACTGGGACCTGCTGTGCTTGTCCCTCCCGCAGAAATAACATTTCGGGTTCTCACGGGGCAGGGTAGCAGCAGCCGACAGGCCGTCAGGGGTAGGATAGAAGGGCACTCTACTCACATCAGAGCGAGGGGTCCAGTCCCTAGAGAGCTCGGTGGACTTTAAGGCTGCATCCTCCATTGTGATTGTAATCCGGGCCACGTCCTCTAGTTTTTCTACCCCTTGTTCGAGCAAGCGCAGCCTCACTTCATTTGATCTGAGCCCAGCCACATAGGCATCCCGGACGAGATCATTTGTGATCTCGGCAGCAGTTTTGTCCACACAGTTACAGTCCTTGCCCAATGCCTTCAATACTTGTAAATATGCTCTACTGGACTCACCGGGCTGTTGCTTCCTCGACGCAAGCACGAGCCGGGCATGAACTCTGTTCACCGGTTGGTTATACATTTCTTTCAGTACCTTTATGGCTGCGGTGTAAGTGGTCGCATCCTGGATGTTCTCGTAGACTCTCAAGGACACCATAGACAGCAATGCTGTTAGACGCAGGTTATCCTCCTCCACCTCAATGAGCCTTAGGAAGTTTTCAAAGTTCAGCAGCCAGAAGTTAAAGGCTTTGAAGGCTGTAGCTGACCGTGGGTCGATATCAAGTTTTTCTGGCCTAATTAGACGCTCCATCCCTTTCAAAAAAAATTTTTCTTTTGCTAATAAAATTGTAGAGCTCGTCGAAAGAACCAAAGACTTGTTGATCCAAACCAAGGCTTTTATTAGCAAAAGACCGGAGCTCTTCACAGGAGGCCGACCAGTCCGGAATGATCCGACCTGGCTAGGGACACAGCCCTTTAAGGCCCAGGTAATGGGTGTGGCTTAGCTCTCAGCCAATCGCTATAAGCACAGTCTAGATACAGTAACTATATACACTACTATATACACTATGTACATTGGTGATAGATATGTACTATCACAGCTGTTGGCCGTGTGCCAGAGAAATTCCATGCATTTCAAAAACCACATCAACCCCACCTTAAATCAACAAACAACTTCACCTTTCAATCAAGGTCAAAAATAAAAAGGAGTGGCCTCTGTCACGGTGAGTGAGTCATCGAAATTCCACAGATTCCAGAAAGGAAAACCATAAATATAACACAACTATTCAAGACAAGAAACTAGCTTGCAGTTGCGGTTGAAACGTGTGGACTCTTAAGAGCACAGGCCAAGATTGGATAGGGTGTGAATGGCAGACCAGGTTTGAGGGAGAAATCGGGCTTCTTGTGTTCCCACCTGCTTGGTGACCATCTTGGCTCCACCATCATCTACAGTGTGTTGAGGCATGGTCTTCACATCTTCCTTTACGCTACCCTCAGTCATAATCACAGCAAATTATTTTGTTTTGTCTAGATAACGTTGAAAAATAATCTTTAGGGTCTGTTGTAATTGCATTCTTTTTAAAATATTTTTATTGAGTTTAACATAATAAGCTGACATACAGAGTTTTAGAAAAGAAAGCACATATCAAATCATTTGTGTATATACATGTAAGGACCTAAAAAAGAAATAGATAAAACTAAGTCAAGAGTTCCTTAAAAAAAATTATTTGAATTGTTTGGTAGACCCATTTGCTGAGTTAAGCCAAATAAAAAGGAGTGAAAAAGAGGGGGAGGGGGGAACCCCCTAAAAATTACATCTAATCGACCCCCAGACATTGGACAGTGAATCTCTGGAGCACACGTTAATTCTGAAATCTTCCAATTAGAATAAAATTCTAAGAATGGGCCCCACAACTTTATAAATTGAAACTTTCTATCTAATTTGCTCCAAACTTAAACAGGACATTACATCATATAGCCAATGTGTATGAGTAGGGGATGAATCATCTTTCCATTTCAGTAAGATTTCTTGACTGGCTATCAACGTGGTAAAAGCTAAAACTTTTTCCTGAGATGCAGATGTAGGTTTATCTGGGACATGTTAAAAAAAAACAAACAGAGCAATTAACAGGCAAAGTTCTAAATTAATCTTTAAGAATCACTGATAACGTTTGGAAATTGTCTCTCCAGAATCTCTCGACATTTGGGCACTCCCAAAACATATTGATCAGAGAAGCTTCAAAAATGTTACATTTCTCACATAGTGGATCAATATCTGCACAAAAACGAGATAATTTCAGTTTGGACCTGTGAGTTCTATGTCCCACCTTAAATTGTATAAGCAATGCCTTGCACAAAAATGAGGAATCATTAATCAATCTTCAGCTGAAAATGTTATATTCAAATCTTGTTCTCAATCATTCTTGATCCCAGCCATGGAGACTGATTTTTAAATCCTTTTCCTTTCCACTCACATACCACTTTAAGTAATCCCTATGCCATAATGTGATTAGTAAGCGATTGCATAAGGTGGGACGTGAGTGGGAAGGGAAGGTTGAGAATCACTGCTCTAGACCCAATTGTTACTGAAATATTTTACGAGAAAAATTGTCATTGGCCCATTTCCTTTGGAGTTATGAAACCGTGCACAGAACTGTCATGATAATGAATATGTATGAGATGTACCGGAAGTCACGTGGTATGAGAGAGAGATAAGAGCACAAGCAGGAGAACAAAGGAAACTGGAGAATAAAGACCCTGAGAAGTTTACCTGATAAAACTTGTGTTTAATGTTTTATTAACTTCACATTTTGGGCCACAAATGTGACAAGAATGAATCAATTAGATATGATTAAAACAATGGTTTTCAAACATTTTCTTTCCACTCACCTATCACATTAAGTAATTTCTTACCAATCACAGAGCACTGATGACATAGGGAATACTTAAAGTGATAGGTAGGTGAATGGAAAAAGGTTGAGAACTACTGAATAAACTACTACAAATACAGGATATCAGTCCTCCATGTAAAAAAAAAAGTTTTAAAAATTGATCAAGAATATTAGTATTTGAAATACACGGGAAATCAGAAAGCTTAGACTGAACAAAATGTTTAATTTGTAAATATCTAAAAAAATGTCTGAGGTAATTGCATCAAAAGACCAAAATATACAATATATATTTATATATACATATATGTGTAAATAATGATATTGGATATATTAAATACATTTAAAACATTATATGTCTATAATTTTACATTAGATTGCATATACTGAGGAAGGTACATGTATCATATGTTTTGGCCATGTCTTTCTCTATTTAATTTCTGCCAAGGGGGTGTTGCATACTTTATCGTTAGTTCTCAATATTAATTTGACTCCTAGCCCCTTTCTTAGCTATCTTTGGACTGAGTGGGGCCAATGGATTTAACATTGACTTCTTCCCAATCCCATGTCATGGCTTTTGCTTCCCTCATGGCTAGAAGGGCCTTTTTGCAGAGATGGAAAGATGCTGCCCCTTCCACTCAATGGTTGTTGGACGAGGGCATGTTTGTCTCCTAAAAATAATGAGGTGTTCAATGGATCTCAACTCCCCCCCCCCCCCCCACCCCCACCCTCTCTCTCTGGGGTTCTTTTCTCAATTATTTTCAAAATTTATAGATTAATTATTGTTATGTGTCTGTGTTACTTGGGAGGCTTCTTCAATAACTTAGAGATGCAAGATTCAAATAACATAAGAGACTTTACTTACTGATGTCTTACACCATCTCAGGAAACTGGTCACTCACACTCATATATGTACACATACACCCCACAGTGGTGTACTACAGTTACCACAGTGAGAAGGGTGTATTCCTACATGGTTACAGAATAGTTCACATTATCCTGACAGTATAACTACTTCTGTGTTTTTTTGTTGACCCCATTATTATTAATATTACTAGTAGTGGACTTGGCCAGCAGCCCTCATAGGATGGGGTTAGATTCTTAGTTTAACAACATATATTTTTTTATTTCTTTCCCTTTTTCCATTTTAATAACCTTGTTCACTGCTAATTGATATTAATTTACTTTGTCATTATTACCATATGTAACTTGTGTATGTTAAAACAAATAAAAAGATTGTATATATTGCATGCACATATAATATTAAACCACAAAACATAATATTTACATACCAATACATTGGTTATATATCTTAGCTACATAGAGAATGTTGAGTAACCTGCTGAGCTTCTCCATTACAATTGCAGCGTTAGCAAACATTCTTGTTTCACCAACATCTACATTTTGTATCGATATAAAATCTGCACTTCGCCAGCTCACTTTGCCCTGACCAACCCCCATGTGCTGATAATATTGTGAAGCATTTAAAGATGGAGCCAATTTTGTCAAATTGTGGAAGCAGATGTTTTTGTGAAGGTAAAGGCAATGCAGTAGGTTGGTTTTTCAGCTTTCTCGTACAACGTTTGGATATGGTATTTTGAAGGAATGTACTACTGTTTACATGGAACTGGAAGGTTTCAATGGACATGTGGTTGGGTCAAAAGAATATACAAACACAGGCACTCTCTGGGATCCCACTCACCGAGAGAGCCACCCCGACATTCTTCAGCAAAGCTGAACTTTTGACAGACATCGTGATGCCACTTGTGGCGCATGTTTGTGGCCACGTAGTGCTGTTCTGTGGTGAGAGCAGGAACTCCCAGTCTAACAGGATTTTATCCAAATGAGAGGCTGCTTGGTGAGGCTAACTTGCACTGGCCCATTCCCCGTGGCAGGGCAGGCAGGCAGATCAAGCCCTCAAACTTCACCTGCGGCCAGGAGTAGGTGGGCAAAGAGACCTGGGCAAATGAAAGCCTGCAACCCCATGACTTGTCCAAGGAGAATGGGATTAAAGACAAGGGAAGTGGTGGATGACAGGTCATTTGGGGAATGCTTTTTCAATATTTTCATTAAATAAATATTACATTTGTTTCTAATAAAATAAAGTATTAATAAATCTTATATAACAATACAAATAGTACTGAAAACTTTGTTACATTTAAAAAGAAACCCACTGTACTAATTATCAATCCCTTCCCTTCGGGGGCGACTGGCTTAACACAAAGAGTCCACTGCAAATAATAAGGAAAAAGGAAGGTAAACATTGGGATCAATAATTAGTGAACCTAACAAAATTGAAAAGTAATTAAGAAAGGAACTCGGGGAATTGCAAATACAGAAACAAAGGGAATCCACTGAAAAATTTAAAAGCCCATGAGAAAAGTGATGCATCTGTGATTAATGAAAGACGGAGTATTACCCTGAAGATTGAGTTCTATGAAGCAGCAAACCCAACCAAAACATTGTTAAATAAATGAGTCAAATAAATAATGATGATCAAACCTTCTTCAATTCTGCAGGAGAGATTAAATTCTAGGGGACTGTACATTTTGTGTAGGGGGCACGGCTAGTGTGGGGGCATGGCTAGCACAGGGGTTAATATTGGACAGAGGACATAACCAGAACGTATGATACAATGAACCTTCTTCAGTTAGACATTTATCACATTTGGAAGAGATTAGAATAGAATTTAGCAAATTGGACATTGGGATAGTGGGCCCGATGTATGACCTGTAATAATGAACATCTCGCACAAAGAAAGAATGAATGCCCTCATTTGAGAATAGAATTCCACGTCGTTTCAGAAAATAACTGTTGAAAATCTTGTTCCCATAGATTTTTAAAAATTGTCCAGGGAACTATCCCTAGAATTTAAAAGTAATTCATGAAGGCCACATCCCACCCCTTTATAACTGGGTTTGAAATGATAAATCATATTAGGTTCCAGGCCTTCAGAGAGCTTCAGAATTAAAGAATTTAAAAACCTGTACATAGCGGGGAAAACTGGCTACGGATTGTATATTTGGTGGATAATAGTTCAAAAGAAGCAAGATTTTGGTCAGTAAAAATATCTGAAAATGATTGGATACTTACCAGTAAAACAGACCAATGATCATAACTGATACCTTGAACCAAAGGTTTTTTAAAAAAAGGAAACACTGTTTTTTAAGAAAGGGAGGGGAGGGAAAGGGGCAAAGACACATTCCCGGTTCCTTCATTGTTGTGCACATACAGTAAAACCCCTGCTATCCAGCACCTAAAGTAGTTGCTGGTTAAGTGTTGCTTATCCTGTGTTGCTTGTTCCTGTTGCTTGAGACTTATTCTTACAATTCCTAATACCTGCATTTAGAATAAACATTTAAAAATACTGTACTTACATTGAACAATCTTTACTTGCATGAATATTTAAACTAAAGCATTTTACTTTATTTTCAGTCACATTCCTTGAAAACATTTAACTGTCGCTGCATCTGCAGGTTCCTCCCCCTCCACGGAGCCGCCAGAAAGACAAACAACAATATTATAGATAATTAAACCCACCCCCCTCAAGTTTACCCAAGTTTACAGATAAAGCCTCAGACCGGGGTGACTCTTACTAAGCAGAGATAAGGAGACACTTTAAGGGAGTTACCCCAACAGCAAGTGGCATCAACCAGGTCTTCATCCTGGGCGACACCATCGCTGTTTCACACAACTTTATTCAAACAGGTGCAACTAGCAAAGCCCAACCAAGGCCCTCCGCTGGCTGAATATTTGCTCCCATCTTCATCAAAGGTTTATGTGTTACAATTTTAATCTTACATAGTTTTTACCGGTTTATTCTTATTTAACATTTTAAAATTTATTTTTCTCTACTCTTTTTGCCAGTTGCTTGAATTCCAAGTACCTGGAGTTTTATTGTAATACTCAAAACGTGTTTATTTTTCTTTGCCCATAAAGGCATACTGGTCCTGCATCCCTACCATGAAGAGAAAGAGAAGCAGGAGTCCCTTCCTGGACATCAGGTGTCTGTGGATGCTGCCACCTCCTCCGATGCTTCCCTGTGTCGCCGTAGCCCATGCCCTCCTCTCTTCCAGAGGTGAACACAAGCCCCAGCATCCAAGTCACCCTGCTCAGCCCCTGGTTCTAAACCAGGGCTCTCCAAAGTGGTCATTTATCAACCCCTGGCAGTCAATGGGACTATCCAAGGGACCAATAAATGCCAGGGGGTCAATAACACCTGGGTGGGGGGGGGGGCTGATTGAACTTTTGCAGTGGAAAGTAGGGGCAGATCAATGGGAAAATAACACCTATGGCAGAGGTGGACAACACCTCGCGAGAGCTGGCCTTGGTGGCCGTCATGTTGTATTTGGCTTTAGCCTTTGTATAAGTTGAGAGCAAACAGGAGGGCAGACTGAGCGTAGAACAACGTATGTGCTCTTTTTACCTTTGTTAGCGCCACCACTGCCCCCTCCCCCAGTCCAGCACTGGGATTGTATGCCTGACAGTCAATGAGGTTCCATGAAGGGGAAATGTTTGGGGATCCTTGTTCTAAACCGAAGCTTAGACTGAGACCCTCTGGAGCCCTGTCCGTCATCGGCCCCCTCACGAACACCAGCCCCAATACCTGCGACAGTGAGGGGGTTTCCTCCTTCTCGTGTTAATTGGTCTCTGTAATTTACCTCTGGTGAATGGGTTGTAGGTAGTAAGAAAAGCAAAGCAAGGATATGAGTCTGATGGACTTGTTCCAAGAGCAGGCATCGATTTATCGAATGGCTTTATTCTTTTTCTGAACGGACACTTCGAAAATCACAGCACTGATAGGTCCCCAAAATGATTTTCATGAAGAGAAAAATAATCACCTTGACAAATCTACCGAACATTTTTGGGACATGATCAACGAGCTAGTGGATAAAAGGAAACAAGTGGAAGAAAGGCATTTGATAAGACCTCACGTAGAATTCTGCTTGCATATAACGAGGAGCTCAAGGATTACAGACAAATTGGTATAAAGGACAGAAGAACAGTAGAAATTTCACGCTTTACAGTGGGGTGGTGCAGGGCTCAATCTGGGCCCTTCCGATATTCAGCATCGATAGTAATGGCTTGGAGGAGACTGCCACTTCTGCTGCTCTGAAGCCAAGAAACCAGAACTCAACATGCACAGCAGATCATGGACATGTTAGAATGGGGAAGTTGGCAGATGGACCTCAAAGTGGAAAATGTGAGGCTGTTCCTGTGGGCAGCAAAAGCCCACACAATGTGGAGTAAATGAAGATTTAAGAAGGTCGAGAGCAGGGTCTCGCTGTGCTGATTCACACGACACAAGGGTAAGGAATAAAGCCATTCGATTCATCAATGCCTGTTCTTGGAACAAGTCCATCAGGCCTCAACACAAGGGGCTGAGATTGCATTGAGGCCCTGGTGAGACCTCCTTTGAAGAAGTGTCTTCGTAAGGGGTATACTTGACTTTGTACTATTGCAGGATAGAATCATCAGATCAATTGCTGGGGTGTAAAAGCTGTCTTGTGTAAAGACCAAAGACCCAACCTCAGCTCTTGTGAGTCGAGCAGCTCAAGCGTCAACCTGAGGAGCATTGTCAAGGTAGATGCCCAGTGGAGAGTGCAGAACCAGGGGGTTGTTGTGTGTAAAGAAACAAGTTTGGTAAATCCTAAGAGGATTTTACATGCTTAAAAGACACTCTCTCTCTTGCAACTGCTCGCAGATAGAAAGCCTTATAACCAAGTTACATTTGATACCTCCTTCCACGCCCCCCCCCCCCCCCCCACTTCGATATAGTGCAGGCACTCTAAACTAGGGACAGTGATTTCTAGACACGCAATACTACAGCTCCCAACCCTTTGTCAGCGCACACTTTACCAATGGCTTTCCAGCATCATCCACGGTTCACAACCTGGAGTGACAGAAGAGCCAGATGCCTCACAAGTGGTGGGTGTGATCAGGCCATTAGCTGGAGAGTCTGGCCCAGGTATTAATGAGGTAATTAAAGGGGCCAATGACCAGGTGTGCGCTAATCTGTGGGCAGGCCTTGACCAGCAGGTGAAATGGCTTCTGACTTGGTTCCAGATGGAGGCCACATGACACTCTGCCATCCAAATACCCACCAGGTTCCAGACGGAGCTGTGACATGATCCTCCACACTTAGGATGGAGATTTACTTCAAGCAGTGTTGCAAAACCTGAGAGGGATGTGAATGCTCACTCGTTGACTTAGTAAGAACATGATTACTCCTCCATCTCTGCGGCTATTCCTTAGCAACCATCCCAAGTTTAAAGATGGTATCATAACACTTGCAAGGCACAAAATACCATGCAGAAATGTTACTCGGTCTTTGGTATAAATCTGAACACCCAAACACCTCACACTAAATTTATGCCCCTATTATGCCAACCTTTTACAGCAGCTCCACCAAGAGTGTCCTGGCCGGCTGCATCAGTATGGCATGGATGCAGCAGAGAAGTGGATAGGAGGTCAATCCACAGGACTGTAAGAGTGTCAGAGAGGTCGCTGGATTCTCCCCCCACCCCAATTGACATGATCTATTGGGATTGCTGTCTGAAGAGGGGACTCAAAATCATTGAGGACCCCTTCCACCTCACACACAGTATTTTTCAGCTGCACCCATCAGGGAAGATCCAGGAGTATCAGAGCCAACACCACCAGGCTGAGATGCAGCTTCTTCCCACAGGCAGTGAGAACACTGAACGACCAAAGGAACTGCTCACATTGACCATCCAAGACACTCATTTTCAAGAAACATGCATATGTGTGCGCGCGCGCACGCACGCACACACAGTCATGCGTCGCTTAACATGTGTATGTTCTGTGAAAAAGGATTATGTGATTTGAACATTATGAAAACACCATATTACCAATGGCTTTCCAGCATCATCCACGGTTCACAACCTGGAGTGACAGAAGAGCCAGATGCCTCACAAGTGGTGGGTGTGATCAGGCCATTAGGTGGAGAGTCTGGCCCAGGTATTAATGAGGTAATTAAAGGGGCCAATGACCAGGTGTGCGCTAATCTGTGGGCAGGCCTTGACCAGCAGGTGAAATGGCTTCTGACTTGGTTCCAGATATATACTTAGCAAAGCTATATGGGATGCTGTAGTGTACCTGAATTAACTAAATAGCCATGGTAATATATGGGTTAAGTAGGTTAATACTGTACAAATAATATAATATATTGTAAATATACATGACTGTATGCATAAGCTAATACGTAATCTGTACTTACCAGTTGAAGCTTGCAGGGCTAACGTCATGTTGGGTGAGTCTGGAGTTTATGATTATCAATACATATGTATTTTAGGTTATATATGTACTGTACTATTATACCCCTGGCTGTGCAATCACTTTGTATACAAGTCAGGAGATACATGTGTGCAGGAAGCTGTTGCGTTCACTACGTCCGGTTATGTCTGCTACGTCCTGCTCTCCGATCAGGATTTTTGAACTCTATTATAACCTTTTGGAACCACAGACGTGTATGCGGTCGGACGTTGGCCGAACAGACGATATGCAGCACATGACTGAACACTTGACCTGAGGGTTATGTCCAGTTATGTGTCTGCGTGTTTTGCACCGAGGACCAGAGAATACTGTTTCATCAGGTTGTACTTGGGCAATCAGATGATGATAAACTTGACGACTGATGGTGGGAGCAGCAAAAACTTAGAGGTAAACTGAATAAAGAATTGTCAGACGCATAAAGCTGAGAAAAGTTTTTATTCAAATAGCTTAACAGTCTGTAATGAGTCAAACTAACAAGAACTTGATGTTCTAGTCTGTAGTGATCTGGTATAAAAGCATGTCCTTTATTTAACATGTTCAGAAATGCTAAGATGGGCTACTCTCATCACTTCTGTCTTGTGCCCAGTATAAAAACAATGACACAATCCTGCCACTCTGAAGGAGCTCTCAGGTTGAATGTCACACAGGGTTTCACAGATTACTAAAAAAAAATGGTAGAAAGAACTACATGTGATGAATCAAACAAATAAACAAACAACAGTGAAGGGAAGACCAAAAGGGGTTCTTTAATCCTATACTTACTTAATTTTCTTATTTTCATTTTATCAGTGACATGAGGGCACTAGTGTTGGAGACACAGCAATCTGGGTTCAAGGTGAAATCCTAGCAGAGTATCAATACACTTAGTATCCAAATAAACACTTTCCCAATTTTAACCCAACTTTCTGAAGGGGTGAATAGAACCAAGGACAGCTCTAACATGCAACTTAAACCAGCAGTCTGAATGATCCCTGAAACACTGCTGTATTGAACACCCACTGTCCTACAGGATGCTTATAAACCACTCTACCTGTTCAATAACCATCCCTCAGTTAAAGGCAACATCCACTCATTTAGAAGTGATTTTTTTTTAAATGTAGGGAACTGTTTCATAAACATAATCAAATAGTGATCATGTGCAGAATTAACAGAGACCAATGTATTTATGAGCATTGTCAATTCTTGGATTGGGGAATAATTGTTGGTTTAACAGCATTAAGCCAGAAGAGAAATAAAAACTAATACATGCAAATCAGATGCCATGAGAGTTATGCCACTCTCTCCAACAATACCAAACCAGGCAGTTAAAGGATATGGGTTAAAACTAACATTAAAAAATACAGAAAAAATTTGAAATATTTCATTCCAGTATTTCTCAAGATGCTGGGATGTCCAAAACATGTGAATTAATGAAGATTCTCCATTGTTGAACCTATCACCTCGAGGAGATACATCCGCATAAAAACAAGATCATTTGACTTTGGGCATGTCGGCTCTGTGGACTAGAGGAGGGAGTGACGGGCACATAAAGATGAGGTATTAACCAATTTGAAAATTCCAATTGAAAATTGTATGTGCTTTTACTTCTCTTATGGCTAGATGGGCGGTGTTGCTCAGATGGAGGGACAATGCCCCACCTACTCATACCCAATGGCTATGAACGTCATGTCATGTTTAAATTTAGAGGAGATCTCAATTTCCAATTTGAATTTAAATTTTCAAACACTGTGGGGACCTTTTTTGAATTATTTTTATAATCTTTGATTGATATGAATGCAGAAGTGTTGACTAATAAGGTAATTTATCACTTTGATCAGGAATTATTTTTTCCTCTCCTTGCCAAACAGCTTCATTTTTGGTAGTGGGTTTAGATCTTTTTATAAAATATTACTGTAATATATTGAGAATGCGGGGCATCTTGGATGAACTGAGTGTAATTTTTTTTAACTTTTAACATGTATTTTTCAATGTGGAATTTCAATATAAACATTGAAAAAGAACAGCATTAAGCAAGAGTTTATGAAATGACTGCCTGATGATGGAAGATTGTGGACAGGCTGAAGTCAGATAGTTTCCAATCCATCAACACATATTATAGAAACACTAATGCGAAAACAGAAACTGAAAATTTTCCAGTTTCATGCACATTTTAATCTGGTATGTATTTTACCACTCTTTTAATTTTAATTAAAAAAATAATTTAGAGATGGAGCACGGAAATGGGCTCTTCTGGTCCACAAATACTCCTGTATGACCAATTTACCTCACAACTCCAGAAGTTTTTTTGAAGGGTAGGAGGAAACTGGAGCACTCAGACGAAACCCACACAGACACGGGGAGAACATACAAACTTCTTACAGACAGCGCGGGATTTGAACCCGGTTTGCTGGTGGTGGAACAGCAACATGCTAACCGTACCACCCAATCTCATTAAACATTACCAAATTGATGGGATCCCCTTGTTGGATATGTAGAAAACGAGTACAAATCTTTTCTGACAAGCATAAAAGGCAACACTCATGCCGAAAAGAATGCTTAGGCAATTCAGTGTTTCAGCAGTAGTGGAGCCTAACTATAAATGTAATTTGAGTCCTCATTCTTTGCTCAGTTCATTGTATAATCTACTTTATGCATTGCTCTCTTTTCTGAAGAGAATGGGAGCATAAATGTGAGTCTTGCAGGGCTGGGTGGCTTTTAGCTGGATGGAAATGGCTGCAAATTCAGAAACAAATCTCAGATCTTTAGACACAGAAGCTTACAAACTAGACAACATCCTTACTTTGCTTTCTAATGGTTCCCTTCAAACATCTAAAAGCTACATACCGTAGAGCAAAATATGGAGTACTATTTACTTTTTGTTGGGAGAAACTCTTGGAGCTTCCTAACAAGACAGGAGCATCTCACTAGCAATCTGAACCAACACGTCATGGCTTGGATACAGCTACTCACACACTGAATTCAATCCGCTGAATATCCTGAAGAGACCCAAGATCTATCATCCTCTGTGGATGAAGACAAGTCAATCTGATCGGCCATGCGCTGAGCAGATGCTGGCTGGACCCTAGCATCTGGTCCAGAAAATTGGCCAGGTCTTGTTTGACATCAGGATTGGACCACACCTTATTATATACTCATGACGGTGGCCACAATTACGCAGTGACCTGGGGGCTTGTCTGAAATTGACAAGAACATATTTACACACAGGAGTCAAATCTGACTCCAAACTATAAAGACAAGTGTAAATTATTAACAAGTAATAAAAATAATAGCTGAGTGCTGAGAATTGCATTTCTGCTTCGAAGCACAGACAGATCTGTTCCAGATCTTTGCCTGTCTCCCAGAACAAAACCTTCAGCAATAACACAACTCAAGTGTGGAATGTGCAGAAGACTTGAAATTACCATCCTGGTTTCACGTCGGCCAGCTGCCTGTGTTATAGCTGCCAAAATAAATACATTTGACATCCTTGAGGTGGGGGCTTCTTTTCTTTCCTTTAAAGGCAGAGGAACTAGTGCATTGGACATTCAGCACAAGGACAATTCCAAAGCACATCAATAAGACTGCTCTCCCCATGGCTGCTGGATGAGCGTTCCTACAGCATTTTCTTGTTATGTATAACAAAGTGGAGTCCAACTTTGCAAAATTAACAGAAGCACGGGCACCACTGTGACTCAGTATGGCAGTAGGAACCTTCTGCACAGCTCCACAAACACAACATTGTACAGTTAGCATTATAAGATCCCACAGATCATGCCAGTATATATTCCATCATTCAGCCTACATGGTTCAGTAAGTGGTATATTAACAGCAAATGGACAGATGCTCCCTGTTCGTTTTCTTTCTCCACTTGCATTGACTCATCCGATTTTCCTTGTAATCAGACAGGTTTGATATTTTTGTTCAATTGAGTTAACCTTTGTTTTGCCATGATCACCAATCGCTATCTACGTGACAGGAAACAGGACAGTGGTTGTTTGAGTTGTGCAGTGTACTTGCACTCCAAGACACCATGCTGTGGACTGACCGGATACAGTTCAGCATCCACAATCCTCCATGTAGCGAGTTCCGGATCTCAGCCTAGCAGTGCCAGGGAGACGGTGATTACCCTGAACCGTTCTCACACACCTCTCAGCTTCCGGTCAACAGCGACATTGACGGAGGCCTGGGATCAGGGATCTGTCCTCTCGGCCTAAGAATGGTGCATGGCATGGAGGATCTAAACAGATGGGAGAAATAAAAATTACAAAAGAAAAACTGACCATGAAGTTATCACTCCTTTGTGTTCATTTCTCAGCACTGCAGAAAGTTCTGGGATTCCTGAAAATCCCAAAGAAATCCCAGAACTTCCATACGTGCTGGGGTGGTGGGCAGAAGAGGATTTGTGGTGGGGGGGGGGTGGAGGGGGGGAGTCCCATAGAAGGGAGTGAGCCTTCTACATGACAAATCTATGTTCCAGATTTGTTTCACAAATGGCACAAAGCCACTGCTGGAAACGTTCTACACCTCAATTTACCTGCAACTATGACGTGCACTTAAAACCTGATGGGATTTAAGAATCAAATTTTAAATCATATGTTACCTTTGACAATGGGGAGAAAAACAATTTAAATTATATTGAACCACACAAGACAAAAGTCAACCTGCACAATGCAATAAAATCAATTCATTGTCATTTTACATTTACAGTGTCATACATCACACCTCCACAGAATTATCAGTTGATTGCAGGGCAAAAATAAGTGCATAAAATCAGAGCTGCAGGTGGGCTGAACAAGGGAAGCCACAGCACACTAGGTGGAAAGTATTCAGACGTACTTCGGTGGGCTAAATATGGTGAAGGACAGCACAGGGTCGCCTTCTCATTAAATTGCCGGGGGGGGGGGGGGGGAATTCCTTGTATTTTAGTTCCCCTTGAGAGAAAGGCCAATGAGTCAGAATCATTTGTTAGTCCTGTGTCTTCCAATATGTCACAAGGACGTTTGGGCATGAGCTCAGTGCTTTCACATTTTGAAAAGAAGTGGAAATATATTAAACATCATTACTAACAATTGTAGTTCTACAAGTATATAAAAAAAATCTACCAAGGCTTGAATCATTCAAAAAGGGGCTTTTTTAGCAAGTTTCAGAATGTGAAAGTACCAAGTGTACATTCAAAAGAAAAGCCAGTTAGATACCCCTGCATAACCTATGTGAAGTTTGGAGGAACGTACTTTAAGGAGTTTTTTTCTTTTAATTAGATAGACAGCACAGTAACAGGCCCTTTCAGCCCACGAGCCCATGCTGCCCAATTTACACCCAATTAACCTACAACCCAACCCCCCCCCCCCCCCCCACCCCGTATGCTTTGAAGGGTGGGAGGAAACTGGAGCACCCGGGGAAAACCCACGCAGGCACAGGGAGAATGTGCAAACTCCTTACAGACAGCGCCGAATTCGAAACCAGGTTGCTGGCGCTGTAATAGGGTTGTGCTATCCAATGGGAGCACAGTTCATGGCCAGGTTCAATAATATTTAATGAGTCCCGGTGAAATTAATGCCTTGGCAACAATTTGAGTTCAAAGTTCGTTCTAAAGAAGCCAGTGTGCAGCCACTAACACTATTAGCTTAGTTTGAACTATCTATTATTACTCTTGTATTGGGTCATGGAAGAGTTTCACTGACACTTTGATTCTTTCCAATGATTCTTCACTCAAGTGGAACACACTATGTGTGAACTGCATATGGGACTTACAGCTAAAACTCTTCAATCAAAGTCTATAACTGTGAGATGGCAAAGCAATGTTCTCTCAGTCACTGGACTGGGATAAGGAGCAGGACGTAAGCCTGATCCTGGTATAGGTTCCTTCTAATAAGATGCAGTTACACCCAAAATAAAATTAACACTTATTTTATGCCCCAAATCACTGTTCATGAAGCATTTTGTTCGCAACCGAATATCTGCAAGAGGCGTAAACCTTCGAATGCATCAGTCCCTGCCATTTGTTACTACAGCTCTCAGTACCGTTACTGAGACGTTGGGTTATCGGACTTGCTCTCCTGGCTCGATGGTGCTTTACTGTTCCAAGGACTGCTATTCCCCAAGGTTGGCAAGTTACGGAGGTCGTCCTCGTCATCCATACCATTGGCTGCATCATACTGGCCGTTCTCTAACCGCGTGATTAGGCGCTCATCCTCGTCACCGAACTCCCCACCCATTAGTGCTGGCTCACCCACAACCATAACGTCCTACAATAAGTAGGTCGCATCGATTAAACCACAGAAAAGATGACAAAAGAAAATACTTTTTTCCCCCTAGCACTTCAACTCAGCACCAATTGAAGCGCTTTCCTTGAATATAACCCAGTGATTCTGTGCGTACATCTGGAGTGGGAGCAATAGACCCAGAGCGAGCGAGCGTGCCTGTTCTTCTAAACTCAAAATGCATTTTATGCTTGCTGAATACAGCGAGAAAAATACCTGCAACATCAGATAGATCAGCTGAGTTCAGGTGTGAGCTATGGTCCAATTTGCTTCTCTAAGAAGGTTTATAAGGGGCCTGCTCATGGAGTACTGTATAACAGGAATAGTTTAACAGGCAAGAAAGATCCCATGTCAATAGCACAGCGATACAGATACCACCTTAGGCTTCACTCATAGAAGCAGTGTGCACCGCCTGAAGAACTCTACAAAGAAAATCTAATATGGGGTCAGTAAATTTTCTTCTCAGTGCCCTTAAACTTTATACTCACATGAAAAAGGCAACAATGAGCCAAAAAAGACTTGGATTGACATAGTACCTTCAGAATGTTCCCAAGTGCTTTACAGTGGAAGGTAGCCTCTGTAGTAGTTCAGGAAATGAAGCAGGCCAACCTACTCACAGGAAGCAGGGTGATAATGACATTGTTCATAACAATGTTGACTCAGGAATACCAGTAACCTCCCTGATCATCTTCAGAATCTTTTACATCTACCCAGGAAAGCAAAGGGGACTTCTGTTTATAATGTCCTCTCCAAAGGAGCAGAAATGGGCTATTCTTCCCATCCAATCATTTAATCATGAGCTGATCCACTTTACAACTCGACCCCACAGCCCAGCCTTATCCCATAACCTTTAATGTCCTGGCTTCGCCTCAATGATCTGACCCCCATAACTGCCTGTGGCAACAAATTCCGCAGATTTACCACCCTCTGGTTAAAGAAACTCTCACGCATATCTGTTCTAAGCGGACGCCCTTCGATCCTGATAATTGAGTTCAAGTCAATGGAGTTGGATTAGAAGCCTGAACCTTTTGATTTGAAGATGAGTAAAGGTGCAAGTAACAAAGCTGAATAGTTAGAAGAGATGAAAACTGTACTGAAGTGAAAACCCAATGGATAAAATTGACTGAGAGCAAGAAACAATCAAAACTGAAGTTCATCAACATGCAAAAACTCAAACCAATGACAGGGAGAGGAGCAGGACGTCATTTGTGTTTTCCACTGTCTATAATAGGTGCGGGGGGGGGGGGGAATAATTCCCATTGGCCTCAACTACAGAAGAGATAAGCACACATCTAGCATTCTCCCTACAACTGGTTGAACCAGTGCTATGCCTGTATGCATCTTGCTGAGAAATATCCAGAAAAGTTTCTGCAGGGCAGGAAGTGAGGCTGTTTTCCCACAGCAACTCTTCGCTTCCAAGACAATTGTGACCTTCATGCTTCGACACATAATGAGCCGCGTCTCACCACAGTATTTGATGACTCAGACACAACAAATTTAAAAGCCTTTTCCAAATCGCCTTTAGAAGCTTGCAATCCTGAGTTAAACCAAAATATTCTCCTCAGCATTTGATTGTAATTTAAGGAAGGATATGGCCCAAAACAAGATACAATGATTGTATAATAGCCACAGCTGGTAGGTAATCCCACAGCAAGTTACAAGCTGCATTTGAGAAGCCCAATATAACATTTCACCCTTGTTCTGTGACTGGCTTAAGGAACTGCATCCCCAAGACACATCTATTAAAAGCACATATTTTACTGGTCTAGGTAATATCCAGCAAGAACTGAGTGGGTCAAGCAATATATGTGGAGGCAAAAGGATAGTCAATATTCCAGGTCAAGAAGGCGGGAGCCAGGGTCTTGATCTGAAACAGCGACCATCCCTTTGCCTTCACATATGCCATTTGACCAACTTAATTCTTCCAACATTTTTTTTGCTCCAGATTCCATCTCTTCTGTCTTCATCTTTATAGGTAATGGATTGTGCTTCTCTCTAACTAATCAAGAATGCCCATGCATTCTTAATTTTGGGCTGCAACCTTGGCAATTTCTTTCCCCTTCCCCTTCCTCGTTGGGGGAACTAACCATCAGATATTACAACTCAACTTTGGATGCTTGAGGACACAAAGTGGACATTAAAACATGCAAACCTCATATATGTTGGACAATCCCTCTCCCTGAATTTCAGCTACTTTTCTGGATGTCTGTTTAGGGTGCAGCTCCAACATCTATAGCTCAAAGTCCTTTTGTTGCAACAATTTGCACAGACCATCTATATTTTAAGGCTGAGTTCTCTCATTTGAACATTGGGTGAGGTGGTTATGCTCCAATCATGATCTTTTATACAAGTTTCAATTCTTGCTCATTTCCTAGACCAAGTTCAGGGACTAGTTTGGACTTCGGTACCATAGTTTCCTCTAAGGAAGCCTCCATTGATATTTATGAATATGTTTGATGGCTGCTTCTCTGGATGATAAAGAGCCACTTTGTACATAATGTCTGATGACTGCCCAATATGCAAAATGTTTCTTTAATAAAAAAGTTCTGCTGTGCAAGAATACACTAATTTATGGCCAAAATCTGACCCGAAAGCCTTGTTCAAATTCTAGATTCGCCCAAGTTATTAACATTTCTGCAGCACACCATACAACTTGATCCAATAATTTATAACTGAATTCTGTCAGGACAAAATCTAAATTAAAGCAGTCCAGAGCTATTGATCATCTAATGTGTGCATTCTTCAAATATTTTCCAAACAGGCCATTGGCTTTAAAGGTCTGATTTTTCCAAAGTGCAAGAGTTGAATGCTGATGGGTTTCAGGCCATTCACAATCTCTCAGTCCCATTACTAAACCAAGCACGGATAGAATCAAAGGCTGGTTTGATTCAAGGAATAGAACTCATTTGTTTCGATTCAGGGAAATCCTATCATTTTTAACATACTTCTTTCCAATATGTTTGCACTCCCTTATATCTATAACATGGAGGATAAGACGAAAACCAATCTTCTGAGTTTTCGAAGCAGTCTGCCTTGTCCCCAGCAGCCGAGACCCACCTATTGCCTAATAACGTTCTACTTTGGCTAGACAGGGTGGGGGGGAGGGGTGACAAACCCAACCCTTTTAGCCCAGCAGGTTACTCTCAGGCTGAACCTGCAAGAGAAGAGGGCACTCTTAATCAAAAGTTCATCTTGCCAAGCTCATTCTCTACTTATTTGCCACATGCAATTCCTTGGCAGATTTTATTTGGGAGTTGATTTTTTTTTTTAAATAGTTCAGAACAACTTGAATTTTTTTTTTAGATATCATATCCAACACAAATGGAAGAAATCTGCTGTGTTCTTTAGCTAAGCTGGGTATAATCAATCATTGTTTCCCAACTCTACAGTGAAGATTTAAAGGCAATCTAACCTCAATCATTCCCTGGAAATTTTGCACATGATATCATTCAATGTATTTTCCATACAATGTTCTCAGATAATACATAACATTGGATAATGAAGATTTTGCTTCCTGAAAACTTTTGGGTGTATTTTATAGATTTTAAACCGCTGGTCATGAAAATCACTTTAAAATTTTCCGATCACATACCATTTTTTAGATATAACCTATTTTTGTGTAAGTCTACTTCAAGCATACAAAACCATGTCACTGAAAATTCACTTTCTGCATTCACACTTGGACTCCTTCCCTGCTAATCCTGGTGCCATCAGTGACGAACACAGTGAAAGGTTTGACCAGGACATTGTGACCATGTAAAAACAGTATCAGGGCAACTGGAATCCATTAATGCTGGTCGACTATTGTTGGACACTGACAAGAGAGGCATCAGATGCTGAGTACAAACGAAAATCAGCGGCAAAACATTTTTAGATCAGTTGAGCTAATGCAATGTGTCAGCATCGTGATGCAATTAAACTTGCTAAGTTCAATAAAAGTTAATGTCCCTACGTGATACAGCAAGTCTAAAATTATCTTTTTGTTCAGCTTGAAGTTGTCTGTCATAATCCCCAATTTTTTTCAGGAAGCAAACCTTTGAAAAAAAATTGTTATCCAGTGTTATCATTACCTCAATGACCAGAGTCTCAAAATAGACAAAAGACTGAGTTATGGTACATCACTGATCCAGAATAATTCCCTTGGTCAAGATTGATTGATTGATCCAATTACCCTTTTTGTGGTCACCATCTTTATTGAAGCCTACGGTGTCACAAACTGATCCTTAGTGACAAGGTTTTAGAAGAGAGTGATGATGAAAATTCTGTTCCCCTGATCCAAGAAAAGTTTCCAATCAACCCACAGCTGTGACTGAACAATGACCTGTTAATGACTCTTGCCAGTGGAGGGAGTGAACCCATTAAGAATATGGGACTCACTAATCTGTCTCCTGCCTGAGATAACTGAGAAAATGATAGCTGCAACATTCAGCTTTATCAGCCACACCATTAAATTAATTCAGCATTGAAAAGAGCACCATTGTTATAATTTTCAAACTTAATCACATGTACCTATAATTCATACACCCAGAGGTGGATAACCCCCCACCCACCTCTACTGTGGGGCTGGGCTTTAAGACACCAAAAAAAACTAGAACAATTCAGATAAAAAGGAAAACTGCAGCTGGAGTTTCAAGTGACAAAAAAAAACTGGTGGTTTTGCACTGCTTCTAGGCAAATCTCAGTAGGTGCTTGAGTGCAAAATTATTATTTGTGAATCTCAATATGTAAAGAACACAGCAGGTCAGTACTACACCGAAAACAGACACCTCCATAAACCCTACTTCCCATGCCTTAAAACATTCATGGTTAGGACTAATCAAATGGTTCACACAGATGTTAGAAATGTAATCTAACAATCACAAGCTGTTGGATGTGCTTGAAGGTGTGAGGGTCAGTTAGTTGCTTGCTGAATTTACTGGTGAAAGATCATTTAAAAGGAGTCTAAAGTACTTCCACAGAATAGCTTCCCTATCCTTCCGTCAACGTCTGGGAATCCAGAGACAGCTTCAACCCATGCCCACGCACGAATCCAGCAGGCCTATTTACACAGCACCTGTGCTATAATTACAACACTCATTTCCTGCCTTGGAATTCAGATCCAAGAATGCTCAGGTTTATGAGTTACTTTCCAAAAGAAATTGGTTGCTGAGTTAGGTCCACGCTCCTACTAAGGTAAATGCAAGATTGCAGCACCACAAATAGTAAATATTCATCAAGATGTTTAATCACTGTGGTTTATCTCAGCTTTGCCAGCATTCCCTAGTTTCATCTTCCAGTCTGAAAAATCACACTGGAGCTTACGAAGTGACCCTTGTTGAACTGCACGAGCTGAAACAACTTTAAGATCCATCACTTCCACCACAACTTTTTTTTTTTAAAACTACATATGCTCTTCCCCTGTGCAATTGCAGCTTATTCTCATTGCAAGCCACATCTTTATAGGCTCCTTGTAACAGTCGAGTATCTCATGACATCTGGACCTAGGAGTACTATTACCATATACATCAGGGTATTAGGCTATTAGGTGTATAAGATGACTCCCCCCCCCCCAGAATTTCCACTTAAAATGTCGGGTTTGAGCTATACTCGCTGCATAAGACTACCCCATGTAGGGCACTTACTACTGAGAGCTGTCCCTTTACCAACCATTGACCAGTGGAGTGACGCCGTTGAGCACGCTACTAAGCAACAGTCTGGTTATTTAAAATTTAGACAATTAATTTCAAGTACGGTAATGGCCAAATACTGACAATTACCCTCCAAAATATGCTGGTGTAACATAAACACTAGTGACATCACTTCAGGGATCGTTTTTTTTTAAAACAGGAATAAACATGGTGTTGAGTTTAATTTGACCATTTACTTGATTGACCTATGTATAATATTATACTGTACACTTGGCCTGACAGACAGTGTAAACAGAACACACCCTGGGACACAGGCTGATTGTTTACTGTTCGTCAGCTGTTGCAAATGGCAACTGTTAGCTTCGTTTGCTGTGCTGTTATTTTAAGATACGTTACACAGGTTTATAATACATTTTTATTGCTTTAATATAACTTTACTATTTTAATCCAGCTTCCCAAACACGTTTCAGTCGAAAAAGATTTAGTGGTAAGACTGTAGGAGCTATGCAAATGTTCTCCATCGCCATGGGGGAACACTCTGGCCCATAGGATATGAAGGTTCAGATTTTACACTTGACCCCTAGTTTTGGAGTGATATTTTTCTGATTTATATGCCGACATATATGGTCCACAAATGACAGACCTTTTGAGAATTTTAAACCGAGAGGAACTTTGCACAAAGCATTACTTGTCAAATCAGATCACTTCACCCACCTGCCAATGCACTTCACAGTCCCTCTGCCCCATCAGCATATTGCTGCCGATATTAAAGCCACAGCCAGCAGTGAAGGACAGTCTGCAGTCATTAATCGTGCTCCAAACAGTTGTGGAAATCAGCATTTAGCGATTCTCCCTTAGATACAGAAGTGTCAACCTGAGCTAGTTTTGTCGCAATGACCACTGACACTTACTAAGCTCCATTATTAGGTGGACATGAAGATTGACCTGCTGAATTTGGATTGTGGATGAGAAAAAGATCTAAGACTGAAAACTTCAGACGATGCACAACACAGTTCAAATTCCATCCCAATCATCCTCTGGATACATTTCTTACAGATTGCCCAGCCTCCCCAAATGACTGTGTAAAGAGGCCAGCTGGTTTCACAGTGTTAGTGACAGTCAAGACAGTGTGTAGCTCAATAGAGAAGGATGCTTACAGGTACCTGAGTGGTCAGACTGAAGCCTGTGGCAGGGCTACTCTTTCTTTTACTGCCACCAGTGCTATTAGTGGATGGCCCCACACTGGATGTGTTGCTCCCAGACTGCTTCCTCTTCCGCCGCTTCGCGGTTGGAGGTCTGACGGGTTCAGCTGGGTGAAAACAGGAAGAGAAATGAAGTTGAACAGCAGCTGGAAATTATCAATGGCCTCCCAATACTTTTATGAAGTGATAAATCTGGAGCACATCACTCATTTGAGGTGTGGTGGAAAGTGTGCTGACCAGTCTGGTATGGGAGCACCAATACCCTGGCCATAAAGCCTTTCAAAAATTAGTGGGCACGGCCCAGAGCATCATTAAGCAAAGCCCTCCCCACCATCGAGTACATCTACAGGGAGCGCTGCTGTCGGAGAGCAGCAGCCATCATCGAGGATCTTCACCACCCAGCACTGTTCTCGCTGCTGCCATCAGGAATGAGGTGTAGGTGCCAGAAGACTCCCACCACCAGGTTTAGGAACAGCCAGTACCCCTCCACCATCGGACTCCTCAATGACAAACTCAGTCGTGGACTGATTTCAGTACTTATGCTCTTTATTGATCTTTTTCCTCTCTGTATTGCAGTTTATTTACATTTCTTTATTTATTTACATGTGTATGTTCTGCACGGGTTTTTTTTTGCACTACCAATCAGTGGTAATTCTGCCGCGCCTGCAGGAAAAAAAGGATCTCAGGGTTGAATGTGATGTCATGTATGTACTCTGACAATAAATCTGAAATCCCGATATTCAGCAAATGGGTGAACAACTTAAAGATTTCTCCAGACTCAATCAGTGCCATTTTACCTGACTGCCATTCCATCAGGGTAGCAGAGTGACACTGCAGGTGTCTCACAGATTGTGTCATTTTGGCCGCAAGTGCCCTCCGAGTTGAGACCTCGTTGATTTTCCTGGGTGGTTTGGTTTCCTCCCACATTTCGGGGACGTGTGGGCAATTAAACTCATTGTCCTCTATAAATTGCATCTTGTGCAGGAGGCTTAAGTGGGAGGATCTTGATGGGGAGTCAGAGACAGAATAGGAAACACAGAAAATTAGTGCACGAATGACACTAATGGGATTTCTCTGAGCATACATTCAATGGGCTCAATGGCCTCCTTCTAAACGCTATTCTGAGCCACACATATCTGCTTCTGAGCAATGCTAATGCTATTGTTATGAGCCCAGAGGACCCATAAACCCAACAACAGTAGATATTCACCAAGACAAATGGTTACTTAAACAAAAGTTGCTTTTAGTTATCATTAAATATGAAAACAGAATCAAACTTTAACTTATCTATTATTACCTTAACCCCCTTCTAATTCTAAGTGTACATGTATGTAATGTGTGTGTAAGTTCAGAAAAGTTATTTGGTTCACAGTCCAATCTCATTTCTCATTCCTCCAAGTTCACTAGTTGCAGGCAATTCTTATACTGTGCACAGAATTTAACATCTATAGAGTTCACCAGGCTTTGGTGCTCGAAAGGTAAATGGTTACCGCTCACGAAGGTTCTTGACAGTTTTTAGAGAGAGATGTGTTGTTCCATGACATCCAGAACTGATGTACTTCCATCATGTACTCAGTGTCTTCCTGATGAAACTTGCCCCATCAGGGTTCTTCAGATAATAATCTCTTTCTTTCAGGTCACCACAGAGTTCCTTTTTGTTTCTCTTATTCCAAGTGAGACATTAGACAGCCAGTCCTCTCTTCCTCCATGAACCACAAGGGCTTGGACCAGGCTGTCTTTCAAAAGCTTGCCAGCTTGTCCTATTCCAGTCCCAGCTACTTCTGCTGGCTGACATTGTCAAGTGATCTCTGCTTCTCTCTCTCTCTCTCTCTCTCACACACACACACACGAGACTGAGAGAAAGCCTGTTTGACTCTCTCTGCTTGCAAAACCACACGACCCTCTTACAACAGCAAGTCTCCTGTAGACAATTGCAGCTCCAGTCTGCTCTTTCATCTGTTGCCTTGATAAACAATAATCCATTAGTGACATCTCTTGAGCACTCTTCAAAGCTCTTGCAAAAAGGTGCGAGAAGCCACTATGTTTAGCATAGCTCCAGTATTTCAAATAAAATCTGTTTTAAAGTGTTTGCATGTGACCTACTCTAACAAACCTTTCCCAATTTATCTCCCAAAAACATTTCTATATACTCTGTCACACTAAGTACATACCAAAGTTTTTCTTAAATATTTTATTTTGATTTTTTTCTGACTTGTAAAGTTATTTCAACAATCAATACAATCTTTTTCAACATTCATGGAACATACAGAGTCTGTGTTTTGTCCCCCCTGCCTTGCCCCAAAACACATAACTAGACGGGTTATACAAATACAAGTGGGGTTCAGAGCCCCCACTGAAGTCCTAAACAAAAGAACAACTTAATTAACTAAATAACGCAAGTAAGTAATAAAAGAAATAAATAAATAAAATAAATTAAAACTAACTAAAAAATGGACTAAAAGGAAAACACACATGTCGCCTGTGCCATGTTTAATTCCCTTAACTCTAATCCTTTCCCTACGAAGACAGGTTTTTAGAATATCCATATTTCACAGGGAGGGGGAGCGAGCCAATCTACATGCCCATGTATTTCAGATAGGGCTGCCACACTTAAGATTGTAAGTGATTTTCTCCAAGGGAATGCAATTCTGCATTTCCATATTCCATTGCGTGGTATTTAATTGAGAGTTGGACTTCCACAGAACCATTATACACTTCCTGAATACCGCCAAAGTTACCTTCACAAAATGAATTAGGTATTTGGACAGTGTAAAACTCACCTTCCCAATATCTCCCAAAAGGTACAACTCTGGAACTTATGGAAAATCCATCTTTGTAATTTCTTTTTCAAAATGTCCCCCAGTTCTTCCCAGAAGGGTCTCACCTTTATACATAGTCAGGTGGGGTGGACAAAGGTTCCAATCTCCACACTACACCTAAAGCACATTTCTGAAATTTCTGGCTTTGATTTATGTCATTTTTGTGGTGTGAGGTACAGCTAGTGCAAAAGGTTACATTGCACCAAACTGCATCTGGCGTTAATGACCCCAGTCACACTGTCCAGACACAGGTCTTGCCATCACTTTTGGTTGTGCCCAAGTCCGATTCCCATCTCTTCCTTGATCTGAGTAAACCCAGCTTCAGGCCCTCATTTTGGAATATGTAATACAATCGAGAAATAAATTCACGCGAAGTCCTTTGTCAAATTAGAATCTCCACATTACTAGACCTATGCAGGGTCATAGATAGCCCTAATTTTTCCCTTAAAAAATATCTTATTTGCAGATAGCTGAAGAATGTTCTAATAGACAGATCATATTTGTTTCTCAACTGCTCAAATGACATGAGCTGCCTTTGTTTGTAACAGTCCTCAATACACCTGATCCCCTTCTGGCACCAACTGTTCAGGATCTTATTACCCAGAGTCAAGAGTATCAACTTGTTCTGGGTCAAAAATGTTTGAAGAGATATCCCTACCTTCCATCCAATGCAATAATTTGTTTTTTGCCCTATCTAAGTTCAGATTTATTGTCAGAGTACATACAAGGTATCATAAACACCCTGAGATTCCTTTTTTCCTGCAGCCGAGGCAGAATTAACACTTATTGGTAGTGCAAAAAACTGTACTTAAGAAGTTAAGTGTACATGTAAACAAATAGACTATGCAATACAGAGAGAATTTTAAAAAAAATCAATAAAGTGGAAAAGAGCCCTGATTGAGTTTGTTGTTGAGGAGCCTGATGGTGAAGGGGTAGCAGCTGAACCTGGCAGTGGGAGTCTTGTGGCATCTATACCTATTTCCTGATGGTAGCACCAGCTCTTCCAGAATCATGTAATACAGCACTGGGTCTAGTCCATGCTACAGTGTACATATAACATGCCGATGCTGCCCTATGTTGCTGGAGTAGACTGAGTAAATAACTCAAATGCATTTAGCAGATGACCAATTTTATTAGGGTTTCTTCCCTCCAACATCATTCAAGAGACTTGACGTTTATGTACATCATACAAGGTGTATGACAATAAACATCTCCAACAGAAAGAATCCTGCATGTAACACAGCACTTGTCTTACCTGTGTTGCCAGAGGTAATACGGTGAGACTGGACTGAGTGGAAGTAGGGGTTGGATTTATTTCTGCTTTCAGCTGTAACATGGTAGGAATTATTATTTCAGGTATTGCAGATGAATATCGTACCTGTCCGCAGGTATTCCCAGCCACCGGCAGCTGATGGCACCTCATTTCGGACCACTTGTCCACTTACCGGGAGGAGCCACCATCCGCTGCCACTTCTGAAACAGACAGGTCTTCAGACAGTCTCGAGGGTTAAGGTTATAGGTCTTGTGTCTTGACATCAGTTCCTGCATTGGCTCCAAAATGACACAAAGCTAGATTGAGGAAAATGGAAATTTTTTTAAAAATTACAATCAGACCGAGATTCTTGATTTTAGTTGCCGCAGCACAGCCAAAGCTTAAAATGTAATCAGCCATCCTCTTCCTGAAGCTTTCCTTGTTCTCACACAAACATGAATTGACAGCATTAGGAAGATTATATTTGTGTGTCGGAGTGATCCCAGGGTGGGAAATAGTCCACAACTTGACATACCCCTCATTCAAGTCCAAAAATATTATCCTAGTCTTTCCTGGAATACATTGATATTTTTTTGTTCTATGTTCTCCCTTGTGATTCGTTGGAGCACAGAAGGATGAGACATTTTGAATACTGAAAGGACTGGACCACTTCATGATAAAAGGATGTCAATTTAAAAAAGAAATGTGGAAAAATTTTCTTAGCCAGAGGGTTGTGGGTCTGTGGAACTTGTTACCACAGGCAGCTGTGGAAGTGAGGTCGTTGGGTGTATTTAAGGCAGAGATCGGCAGGTATTTGATTAGTCAGGGCATCAAGGGTTACGGGGAGAAGGTTAGGGACTGGGGCTGAGCGGAAGGATGGATCAGCTCATGATAGACTCGGTGGGCCGACTTCTGCTCCTATATGTTGTGAAGTTGAGAAAAAAAAACCTCATATTCCAAATATTTAGCTATTACCTACAGAGAGAGGCCTCCCACACTGGTTAAAACAAACCACAGAAAAATCACCAAAATTGCTTCATTATAATTAGTGGAAGCTGTTACCAGACGAGTTATTTTTATTGGATTCTCTGGTCTCTTGGAAGTCTCAAACCCCACATCATGTAACAGAACAAATGGGATTGGTCCCTGCAACTGAGGTTTCACTGCAGCCTGTCAACTGAGTTTCTATCTGAACAACATGGCAACAACAGAATGAACAACTACGTAAAACAAAGAATCAGCCTGGCACAGACATAAAAATAGTCCATATTAAAATAAATACAAATAATAAGTTTTAATCTTTTAACAGTGCTGACATCTGCTATAAGCAGCACCACTGGAAAATAATGTCTGCTCTAACTTCCCCTTCCTTTTATTTCAATCTTCACTGATGTCTTGGTTATCAATAACTGAAATTATTTAGTACAACTTCATCCAAGCTGCTCAAGTTCAATTACAGGACTGATATGCATCTGACAATGTGTAGATAAGATAAAACCATAATACATAGGAGCAGAAATGGGCTATTCAGCCCATTGAGTCTGATCCACTCAATGAGCTGATCCATTTCCCCACTCAGCCCCACTGCCCGGCCTTCTCATCATAACCTTCGATGCCCTGGCTAATCAAGAATCTATCAATCCACAAACCCCTATAGCAACAAATTCCACAGATACACCACCCTCTGGCTGAAGAAATTCCTCCCCATCTCTGTTCTAAGTGGATGTCCTTCAATACTGAAGTTGTGCCTTTTTGTCCTAGACTGTCCCACAGCCCTGGTCACAACCTCTTCTCACTGATAATCTTCAGGAAGAAGGTACAGAAGCCTGAATTCCACCATTTTCCTCCAACCACTCTTGAACCTTGCATTACTACCCTACATCAGCACCACAAAAAAAGGCCTGACTGAACTACTGGACGTTTCCTTCTTGCTTTAGTGTAACTGTGAATATTACCTATTCCTATAATCCCCATTATCTGCAATTCAACCAACCGGCAACCCCAAACAACAGGCAAAAAAATCTTTGAGGAAATAAATATAAAAATAAACAGGAATAAATTAAAGTTTAAAACTGTATAAGTAAATGTTCTCCAAAGCAACCCACAACCCCTTGGTGAAGATGGGAGCAAACATTCAGCCAATGGAGCGCTCTGGCCGGGCCCCACTCGTAGCAGCTGTTTGCATAAAATGGCAGTGCCCAGGATGAAAAGCCGGCCGATGCCGCTTCTCCCAAACTGTCTCCCTATCCCTGCCTAGTAAGGGATTTTATCTTTATTAGTATATTAGTAAGGCTTTATGTGTAAACTTAGGGGAAGTGGGGGGTTAATTATAATGATGGCACGGTTAGTGTAGCAGTTACTGCAACTCTGTGACAGCGTCAGAAACTGGGGTTAGAATTTAAATTTTGTATGTTACAGGAATTACCTGATTAAAGTCAACTTACATAATTACGGATGACAATACTGTTTTTTTTTCAAATGACTGTCTTTTTAAAAAAATTTAAATTTAAACACACAGCATGATAGTAGGTAAATTCAGCCCTATGAGTCTGTGGCACCCCATTAACCTACACCCCTGTTTTTTGAAGGGTGGGAGCCCCCAGGGAAAACCCACACAGGCACAGGGAGATGGTACAAACTCCTTACAGAGAGCGCGGGTTTCGAACCCCAATCCCAATCGCTGGTGCTGTAACAGCGTAACGCCAACTGTGACGCCTGACATTGAGGAACAATTGTGCTGGTCGTGTCAGCAACGCCAAGATCACAAATATAAATAAATAACAGGAAACAAAAGTTAAAGGGTACCACACACTAAAATAAATACCTGTCAATGCTCAAGCACAGATGGAGGATCGGTTTAAAGTATTGGATAGGCTGGCTATGGGCCAAACGCAGGCAGGTGGGACTAGCGTGGATGGGGCATTTTGGTCGGTGTGGGTTAAGTTGGGCTGAAGGGCCTGTTTGCATGCTCTATGATTCCACGACCATAATAGGGAAAGTTAATTGTTAGCACCAATACATCATGAAAGTCTCCAGACCCAGTGACTGAGTGCCAAAGGCCTTTGCAAAACTTAGAGCACCACAGAACAGAGTGCCAGTTTCAGACCAACTCAGCATATTCCAAATAAAAAGAGGAGGGTGCTCAAAATGCTTGATCCACAGACTTGGCTTCTATTTTACCATCACACTTACTCTGAGGTAGTTAAGAGTGAAGTTTGAGAGCCCAGAACGCGTGATACTGTTGGACAGCTGTTCCAACATTGGAGGATCCTGGGCCTGAAAGAAATAACGTGAGATGAAAACCACAAAAAATGGGCTGCTCCAAGATAATTAACTCCACATTTCTCAACTACCACAATTTAATACTTTATTTTGAAAATAATTTGTTAGGACCCACAATCAAGTCAAATCTATTCCATCGAAAATCCAGACTCAGATTTTTAATTAATAACTGCATTTGTTTGTAGACAAAAAAAATGAATTGATTTACTTTATATACAGTAGGTTATACGGTATCAGAAAAACACATGATGTGGATTGCAACAATAATACTTCCTTATTATTTTCCCTCCACATAATTTCAAAAGTCTCAACACTTCAGTAATTTTTCAGACTTGGTTGTTGGTTCGCTGCACAATTTTCATCAAGGATTCAGCCCACAAAGAAGAGAGCTAAACAAAAATAGCACCTCACAAACGAAAGGTACGTTTTCCATAAGAGAGCAGAAATAGGCCATTCAGCCCATTGAGTCTGTCCCACCATACAATCGCGAGCTTATCCTTTCTCCCACTACCTGGCCTTCTCCCCACTTTCTGGGCGGCAGGGTTGGCATAGTGGCTAGTGCAATGCCTTTACAGCGCCAGCGATCAGGACCGGGGATCAAATCTCATGCTATCGATAAGGAGTTTGTACGTTCTCTGTGGGTTTTCCCCGGGGGCTCCAGTTTTATCTTACCATTTGAAACATACCAGGATGTAGGTTGATTATTGTAAATTGGGCAGCACAGACTCGTGGGCTGAAATGGCCTGAACCGTGCTGTATGTCTAAATTTTTTGTTTTAATTTTTGAGATTGAATGATCTCAGGGTATATTTAAAACAGAGATTGATATGTTCTTGATTAGCCAGAGTATCAAAGTACATAGCGGTTACTCTGCATTTAAAACATAATGCCCATTTCCCTGTTTACCAAACAGATAACATAGTTTACCTTGCAAAATTGCAAATGTGATTTTTCCATTAAAAACCTCTGGTATCCTGGCACTTAAGGAGAATGGTATCAGGTACGTACATTTTCCGGTTGCTTGAGATTGTGTGATTGGCGAACTGAACGCTAGGGGGTGCCAATTTTAAACTTACGTATTTTTTGCCTAATTATTTTCCACTATTTTTTTGCCGGTTGCTGGAGTTCAGGATAGTGGGGATTTTACTGCATCCAGAAAGCCACTCATAACAGAATGAACTTTAAAGCAATACCAAAAAAGGGCAAATACTGCGAGCATATTTCTGTCAAGTATTCTTGTCATGTATACCTTTCTCTCAGATTATCTGTCAATGCAAGTTCATATGGAGCACGACTAACAAGCTGAAACCACTCTGAAATTTTAAAAAAATCAGATACTCACGTGTGTTGCAAGGATGCTGCGTGAGAGCAGCTCACGATTTTGTCTGATGTTAAAATACCAATTCTTTATGCGCATCAAATCATCAAAGATAAATTCCAGGTAGAGACGGCCTTCTGTACATACCTACATAAATAAACAATGCAAGCTGATTACATACCACCTCACTTGTCTTTATTCTATCAAGGCCATGGTATCTCTTTCCAATTTGCTCTCTGCTGTCTCTTAACTTCAAAATTTATCATTCTTCTCTCATGTCATTGTTCTGTTTTGCCATTGTCCTGCAATTTAATTCCTGGGTCTTCCAACAGTTTTCTCAATAAAAACTAAACCCGACTTTAAGAACAGGAGTTGGCCATCCGGCCCGTCGAGCCTGCTCCGACATTCGATGAGATCGTGGCTGATCTGACAATCGGCTCATCTCCACCCACCTGCCTTTTCCCTGTATCCCTAATTTCCCCTTCAATGTAAAAATCCATCAAACCTTGTCTTAAAATATATTTACTTTCATAGATTCACCGCCCTTTGGGAAAAGCAGCTCCTCCTCATCGCCATTGCATGCAAGTCATTTAAATCAAATTCCTCAATTCTCTACCTTTGATACTACAGCCTCTATATGAGATCATATTTCCAAATGAGAACCAGAGCAAATATTAGTTAAATACGAAAGTCTGCAGACACTGTGGTTGAAGTTAAAACACAATGCTGGAGAAACTCAACAAGTCAAACAACATCCTTTAGATAGCAAAGATAATTTGAGGAACCTACCTTGGTGAAGATGGGTTTGCTGTGCAGGGTGACCATGCTACAAAGCTCACAGTCCAACACCACCAGGTTGCCATGGAATGATTCTTTTGAGTGTTTCAGGTTAAAATAAAGGTCCGTTGCTCCACCGTCAAAGATACTCCGAAAATAACGAGGGATGAGGGTCCGACCAATTGCTTAGTAGAAATAAGGGATGAAAACAGTTACATTTCAAGATTTTGAACTAGTATTTATCATGTGATGAAGTCGTAGCATCTATTAAAAGTATATGAGAAGATTTTATTTAAATGTGAGTAGGAGCCAGCCATCCAGTCCGTCAAGCCTGCTCCGCCACTCAATAAGATCATAGCTGGTTCCCCATAGCTCTTAATTCCCCAATTATTCAAAAATCTATCTGCGTCCTAAATACATTTAATGAGACAGCCTCTACTGCAGTGGGTTCTCAACCTTTTTCTTTCACTCACATCCCACTTTAAGTAATCCCTACACCATCAGTGCTCTGTGATTAGTAAGGGATTGCTTAAGGTGGTGTATGAGTGGGAAGGGAAGGTTGAAAACCACTGCACTAGACCCAATTGTTACTGAAATATTTTGCTTGATGAAAAATGATCACTGGCCCATTTCCTTTGGAGTTATGAAACCATGCATAATCAGTCAATTAGGTACAATTAAAACAGTGGTTTTCAAACATTTTCTTTCCACCCACATACCAACTTAAGCAATCCCTTACTAATCACAGAGCATCGATGGCATAGGAATTACTTAAAGTGGGATATGAATGGAAAGAAAATGGTTGAGAACCACTGCTCTACTGTTTCCTCGGGAATAGAATTTCATCAGTCTGGAGGCAAATGCCCTGCATGTATCTCAAATGAATTATATTAGTTTCAGATTTTAGGAATAATTTACAAGAGCTTTATTTGTTTTTTTTTAATTCACTTTTGGGTTCCATGCGGCACTGTAAGGCCAGTATTTATTGCCCGTCCATTAAAGCCCTCGAGGAAGTCTTGTTGAACCATCTCCTTGGAAAGATTCTTCTCATGAAGGTCCTGTCTTCTGGGATTTCAACCCAGCAAAATGAAAGATCAGTGATATATTTACGGCTCAGGTGGTACTTTGAAAGGAATCCCCTTCACCCAATGTCCTTCCTCCCTGAGTGGCAGAGGACAGGAGAAGCACATGCTCTGCAAATGCAGGAATCTTGAGTAAGCAATGAGGTGCCAGTGGGTCAGGCAACATCCATGTAAAGAAATGCATAAAGGTGCTGGAAAAACTCAGGTCAACCAGCGTCCATAGAAACCAAAGGCCTTCATCATATCTTCACATTACAATCACAATAAAGGCTCTTTGACAATGATGTTATGCCGAACTAAATAAACCTACTCAACAATCTATCCCTCCCTCCCTCCCTCACACACATAACCCTCTGTTTTGCATTAATTTATGCACCTGTCTCTTAAATGTCCCTACTGTACTAGCCTCCATCACCACCACCACCAATGAATTCCAGGGCCCCAGAACTCTGTGCAAAAAAAAAAATATTTTTTTACCCCTGCCGTCTGTCCTAAACTTTCCTCCCCTCACCTTAAACAGATGTCCTCTGGTATTTGCTACTCAGGAAAAAGGTGCAGGTTGTCCACCCTCCCTATGCCTCTTGTAGATTCTCTGTCTAGTGATATGAGCTGAAGGCGGCTGCCTGAGTGTGGAGCATGGGTGACTCTCTCTCATGGAGTCGCATTGCATGGAAACAAGCCCTTCGGCCTAACTTGCCTTCTGTAGACTTTCGTGTTTAAATCTAGGGAGAGAATTTTTTTTTGGGTTGGAACCCTTTATTGAGACTGGAAAGGGGGAGATAACAGGAGGAGGGGGGACGGACAGTGTAGGAAAGAGCTAGGGAGGTTCCAAGAGGTAGAGGACAGGAGTTTCAGAGATGTGCCAATGCTGTCTGAGTCATTGCAATGCATTTTGTTGCTGATACATGTTGCAACCACTGCAAATGATAGAAAGAACAAATATTCAGGAGGGTTGACGAAGTCCCAATAAGTGTGCTAATCGATCCTAAATGATGTCAAGCTTCTTGACAGTTACAAGTTACAATCAAAATTCAGTTTATTTTCATGTGATAAAAAACTGTTATATTACACAAAATTGCCTTTTCCCTGTTGTAAGGCAGACGGATTCGCCATCGGCAGAAATTGCCTGAAACACCTCAGTGAAAGAGAAGCAAAAGTAAGTTCCCCCCAGAGTCAACGAGTGTCTGTGGTTTCACCTCCAGTGCTCCCACATCCAAACCATCGGCAACCTGAGCTCCAGATCCGAACCTCCAACACGATCGGGAACCCTTCAGTGCCCTCGGAACCCTCTCGCATCCTGGTTCCCTTCAGCCAGTCTCCAGCAGTCTGTCGCCTGGTGCGAGTCCCTTGATCGCAGTCTCCAGCAGCCCGCAGCCTGCATGAGTTCCTCTCTTTGAGCCACCAACAGGCCGCCACCTGTGTGTTCCTCAGCAGTAGAACCCCCTCACTGTGGTCACGGTCCTGTGGGTCATCTCCTCTGCTCTCTTTCTTAGAAGGGAGGTGGTCTCCCTGCTTTCTGGTGCCCTACGCCAGTCCCTGGAATCTGCAACCCCTGGTGGCTGGCGCTGATCATAAGCACAGGCCTCGCTGTCATGCGATTTTAAATAAAACCACTGTTGGCTCCTTTAACGGGCCGCTTAAAGCCTGTACAAAGCTGGCAGCAGTCGGACTGGGTGCTTAGACCCTGTGGGGTCCACTGAATCTCCACTCCTACTCACCATGGGTCTGCACCGGGGGCCGCTTAAAGCCTGTACAAAGCTGGCAACAGTCGGACTGGGTGCTTGGATCCTGTGGGGTCCACTGAATCTCCACTCCCTACTCACCATGGGTCTGCACCGGGGGCAGCTTTGCCTTTATAGCAACTCCAGCAGCACCGCCATTTTCAATCAAGACCAGTGGCAAGTGTTAGAGATGGTGAAAAGGCTTTAGGGCTGTAGCTCGTGGGCCAGAAGGGCCTATAACCATGCTGTAATTAAATGTTATTTTCCAATTATCTTCCTTTGCCTGCACGTTGTCTTGTTCTTGCTGCCCTTGACATGGAGCTGCTTCATTTTCCCAAGAGTTGTGAATGGAGTTGAACATTATGCAACAGTGAACATCAGCTCTTCGGTGAAGAGCTTAAATGCTTCCCCAAGGAATTCTTAGGATTGGAGTGATTCATCAGTTTCCATGCAAGGTACTTCTACAATATTTGGAAAATGATGGCCTCTGACTTCCATTCAACATGGACACCGTGAGCCCCACTCAGTCAAATGCTCACCTGATATAAAGGACAGTTACACCAACCTCATCCACATCTGAAACAATGAGGTCAGGAGCCAAATAATCCTGGTGAAGTCCAAACTAGACATTAGTGAGGAGACTGTGAGGGATAAATGTTGCCTGACACAGCTTATTAATGTATCAACGTGGATACATTGGATATTGTATGGGCAGACTGTTATCTAGATGGGGAGAGAACACAAGATTCAGAGGTGCAAAGGGACTTGGGAGTCCTCATGCAGGATACCCTAAAGGTTAACCTCCAGGTGGTGAAGAAGGCAAATGCAATGTTGGCATTCATGTCTAGAGGAATAACTATAAAGGAGCAGGGATGCAATGCTGACACTCGATAGGGCACAGTTGAGACCTCTCTTGGAGAACTGGGTATAGTTTTAACCATATAACCATTTATGGAACGGAAACAGGCTATGTTGCCCTTTCGAGTCCACACCGGTTGACTGATTTTGTGCGCCCTCTTCAGGCATTGGTCCCGGTAGATCTTCATTCAATAACGACGGGTGAATTCAATGCAGGTGGAATCAGTCATTTGAGTGGCATATTTGAGAAAAGACGTGCTGACGTTGAAGACGGTTCAGAAGATTTTTTTAGAATGATACCAGGAATGACAGGGTTAGCATATGAGGAATGATTGTCGGCTCTTGGTCTGTACTCGTTGGATAACAGAGGGATGAGGCAGAAACTTCATTTCGAATGCTGAAAGGTCTGGAGAGAGCAGACGTGGCAAGAATGTTTCCCATGGAAGGGGAGTCTAGGAAAAGAGGGCACAACTTCAGGATAAAAGGGCATCAATTTAAAACAGAGATATGGAAAAATCTCTCTAATCAGAGGGCCATAAGTCTGTGGAACTTGTTGCCACAAGCGGCTGTGAAAGTGAGGTTGCTGGGTGTATTTAAGGCAGAGATTGATAAGTGTTTGATTAGGGCATCGAGGGATCTGAGGAGAAAGTCAAGGAGTGGTAGGATGGATTAACTCACGATTACAATGATGGAGCAGACTCGATAGGCCGATTGGCCTTCTTCCTTCTGATCTTGTAATATCTGTAGATGTCACCTTACAGTATGACATAGTTTATTGGTGTTCCCTTGATAAATTTTGTGCCTTCAAATTATGGCACACTCTTCTTGGCATATTGATTCATGATGTGTTTTCAACTTGAAGTTGTTGAAATTCATTTGAAATGTGAGCAGCCTGTGGTGGAGAACAGCAAAAACTCACTGTATCTTTTTGGTCCATCTTCCAGGCAGCAGGCCACAGTTAATACCGCATCATCTTCAAAAAATTCAGTGGTGAAAGCATCCCACCAAAGGTTGTCGCACTCCTGAAGAGAGAAAAAAATTCACACCGGCAGTGTACAGCGCAAAAAGCCCTGAGCATCTGTTGAATAAGGAACCCTTATTCAGTGACCTGATGCATTAAAATGAAAGTAACAGTGAAACAATGAAGTATGTCTTGAACTGGTCAAGGAGGAGTCAGCAAGATACCTGTGGAGAAAAGCTTTTCTCTACTAACATGTTGCTTGGCTCTACCTTGACCAATTCCATTTTCTGCATCTCCAGATGCTCATTTTGCTATTGACAATGTGGAATTCAGCATAAAACAACAGGAGAGTTCTAAGCTAGAAGAAGCTCTGAAAATATGTATGCTTTAAAACCTTATCGACTAATTTGCTTGGAATTACTCACCTCGGTCCAGTTTTGGAGGCGCTTATTGAGTTCATAGATCCTGTACTCTGGTTGTGTCATAAAGGGCGTGTGTCTTCTGAAATAAATAATAATCAAATCTGTGACATGTCTCGAGAATAAATGATACTTGCAACAGAAATATATCTGCTACTGAAGTATATTATTTCAATGACAGAACTACAACAAAACCTGATGGTGTATCATAATAATCAACTATGAAACTACTTTGCAGCTAAGTTTGAAGTGTGAAATGGATAGCATTGGTCAAATTTTAACCCCATTCACAGGACATCACATCAAAAACTCAGCAGACTTGTTTGTAAGGGGCGCTGGACAAAGTGGCAGCTCTCTGGCTGCCTTACCGTAGACAGAAGTTAAAGAATTTCATGAATGCTACATTCTAAAAGCATGGCAATAATAGAACCTTTAGCAGTCAATAATCGGTTGGTTCACCAGCAGAATTTGCTTTCTCTTCTAATTATCTAGGATCACAATAGTTTACTGGCAGTAGTAAATTCATAGATGTCAACATTTTAAAGTGGATTATATAAAGTATGAAAGATTACACTTGAGGTCTGGAATATGGATATGTAACTAAATGAAAGGTTTCCTCCAGTACAGATAATTCCAAGACACCGTACAGAACCAAAACGTTCTTACCCAATACAGGGCTCCGGATATGTAGGAGAATAAGACGGGGTCGGACTACAAATGAAGATTATGTTAATTTTTGCTGCAGTCGGTATCAGAATTTTTAATTTAAAGATAACATTCTGTACTCTCCCTCAGCCACACAGTACTGCAAAGCTGAGTACAGGTAGCAAACCTTCCCGTGAGATGTGAGCTTTGCGCCACTCTGAACCGGTCGCTCAATAAAAAAGGTTGCTGAAGAAAGGGAAAGGCACGGATTCCTCAGAGACAGGTCTGCGGTTTGGAAGATTAAATGGAGAAATCCCTGACTACGTGCTACTGCACACAAACCATCCCAATGCTGCAAGCCACTCTTGCAGAACTTTCCATTTGAATTTTAACTGTAACCAAAGCATTACAGATAAGTGCACCAAAAGCAGTAAAATCTCAGTTAACAGAAACTGTCCATTAAAAATTCAACAGTACGCTCTAATTTAGCCGGCTTTGTTTATGCTATTAAAATATTCATACCTGTGTATAGTCTCCAAATTCAACAGTGCATTAGTGACAGCCCATGGTTTGCACTGCTGATCAACATTGAGCAGAGAACTAAATATCAGCCATATGCTGCAATTCAAACATCATTTGCAGCAATACTCTAGCCCAGCCATTCTCAACCTCTTTTTGGCTATGACCCACTTAAGACTGCTCAAAGTTTGCACGCCTCCCTTCCTTATGCAGCAGCCAAGTTTAGTTTGTATCTTCTGTACTTCTGTCCTACCGACTACATAAAAGAACAAGCCGCCAATTTATGTTACGCTCTCCAAAAGCAATTGAGACGCATAAATGAGCAAGTTAAGTTTAACACAAGATTTATTAATAAACAAACAATAATAGAATTAACCCAATAAACTTAACACCCAAACACAAGCCTTAATATCAACTCTATACGAACAACAGATTATTATACGGTGCATGTGGGAAAAAAAACCCAGACCATTAAAATCCAGCTCAAATGCCCCAAAACAATGCCACCAAGTCAGTCACGTCAAGTCTGTCAGTCAAGAAGGAACGGCTCACAGATCTGGTCTCCAGGCTTGGGATTATTTGTTTCCTTGTTTAGTTTGAGGTTATATATACAGATGACCTTGGTCCCTATAGACTCACAACCATGTCAGGGGATCACGAGACTTGCTTGAGTTTTGAATGTGGCAACAACCAGCTTTACTTCCTTCACCCAGGAATTTTCACAGTGACCTCCTAGTTACCACATGAGGTACACTCACCCGAAGCCCTCCTTAGGATTACCAAGTGACCTTCAGTCACACAAGTCCTCTCCTTTGGATACCCTGGCTTAGGTGGTCACGTGATTCCTGTCACACAAAGTCCTCCTCTTGAAAGGAGACAGAAGAGACACTGGTCAGTTCCGCACACACTCTGGGTGTCAGAGTTCCCAAAATGCTGTCAGGACAACAGGGCTGGCACCCGTGAACAAGGCATCTCAGCGTGTGGCTTGCTGAAACTGCTGGGAGAACACACACAGTCAGACCGACTGCCTGCAGTCCAATCTACTGACTAACCTCTTCGAAACCAGCGCACTGGGCTTTTTAACTGCCCAACACGTGTCTCCAGCTCTCCCCATTGGTAGAGAGGTTAATAGTCTCCTTCGAGCCCATGGACATACAACGTGTGGTTCCCGTGCTTTGACAGTTGTCAAAGACCCTAGTGGTAGCCCAGCGCTACTACAACTCCAAGCAGCTGTCAAATCCCCACAGTCGGTTCAGTCCTGTCCTCAGTCAAAAATAAAGTTGTCCAAGGTCCATAACACCTCCCACCAAAAAAAAATTTTTGGTCTGCAGGAAAATTTTTTTAAACAGTTAGCAAAAAAAGTGGGGGGGAAGGGGGGAGAAATAGACCCAATTAGTCAGCCATATATGGATTATATAATTTTTTTTTTAATGACAAATTTTCAGCCTATTCATTTTTAAATGCAATATTGACTTCATCTTGAAACAATGAACTTGTTCCAATTAGAGCTGATTCAAATTAATGTGCAAACAAGACGTAGCTGGACCCATTTAAAATGTACATCTGACATCTGACACCCTCAAACATTCCTGGGTAATACAGAGTGTACATTGCATGGAATTACACCAAATGTACAGCACACAAACAGGTCATCTGTTAACTGAGCTCATACTTCCTCCAACTCCAAACCCCTCATCGATTCGCTACTCCACTTTCCCTCATCCAGTTATCTCTAAAGGAGCCTAACACTATTCAGCTCAACTCCAGATGACCCCTCATTACTAGGAGACTGTACTCCTAAGAAAATGGCCCACGTTGCGATTTTTTGTAACTGGGAGGTCAGTTCTGGAGCCTCATCATCTCCATATCCTTTAAGAAATATGAGTTGAAAGGAATATTTATTTATTTACCTTCACACAAATTTCATGAGAGCATATTTTATTTCATATCTCAAAATTTTTGGGTTGTGATTTGTGAATTCTGTGATGACGAATTTCAGTTTCCAGAAATGGCCGTAACATAGGAGGACCTGTACCTGTAGTCTTTTCCATTCTCAGGTTTCAAGGGGACGGAACAGCTAGTGTAGGAGTTTGCGCAACACCATTACAGTGTCAGCAACTGGAATTCGAATCCCGCACTGTCTGTAAGGAGTTTGCACATTCTCACCATGTCTGCATGGGTTTCCTCCAGTTACCTCCCACCATCTACAAAACGTACCGGGGTTGTGAGTCAATTGGGTGTAATTGGACGGCATAGGCTCGTGGCTGGAAGGGCCTGTTACCCTGCAGTATGTCTCAATTAAAAATAAAGACACTTTTCTCATGAATGCCCAAGTGGGTTTATCTGTCTTACATGCGCATGAGATTTCAGGACTACCCCATCAAATTCACCTTACGATTTGAAAAGGCCTTTGCGAAGATCTCCCTCACCTATTATTTCCAATGAAAAAGTACCAACCTTCTCAGTTCTGGTGTCAGGATTGTAAAGATTTATTGCATGATCTTCCAGACAACTCACTGCTTAAATTCCATGGCAACAGAGTCCATTCAAAGGACTGAATAACTCAAACAAATGAAACATCCAATAATTCTAGTTTTCAATCCCAACCCTCCGGATGACAGTCAAACAGCTTCAGTTTATTGTTAACTGCATTCCAATTACAATCTTCCACAAGATATTGCTAATAAGTAGGAAAACCCCAGAAAGACACTCCATTGCAATTCACGATGGAATGGGCATTTCACCATCACATACTCACCCGAGGTCTCGGTCCAACATGGCTCCCTCTGTCTCTGGGATGGACTTTAGGTTGGAGTGGCACTGAAATAGATTTAGGCTAGATATCTTGATGAGGTAACCTGTAACAAGACAAAAACATCAATCAGGCAACTGCCACAACTGAATCACTTTTTCGTCTGACATCTTTTAACCTCTGTATTGTGAGGCATGAGCATTTCCAACTTTGTATTAACAGAAATGTTGTGTGCTGCCAATCTCTATCCTTTGCACTTCCAGCATAACATCATTTTTAGTACTCATATATTCATGAGGAAATAATAATTGTATATCCTCCAAGAACCATTCTTGGTAATCCTAGAGTTTCAGGTAACCATCATTCTACATCGTCTTTTGACACCCTATATTGAGACATGGTGCATGCTACTCCACCAAGTTCCCCCTGTTTCAAAGACTGTTGGGAAGCAAAGGAAACCACTGTTCAAGGTAGGAGTTCTTTAGGATGCCTCTCAGCATTCACCCTGTCAATCCCCCAGGATCCTGGTCCAGGTCTTCCCCAGGATACAAACGCTTGACTTGGGGACCATCTGGGAAATTAGCGAGATGGATTCTTCACAGAACTAACCTTCCCACAGACAAATCCGGACACAATGCATTGTCTCTTCACCAAGATGATGAATGTGAATTATGAACAGCTGAGAAACTAAGCTCATAGGGACATTTTTGGAATCTGAAATCTTTTCTGCTGTATTCCGTTCCAGGTTGTGCACTGACATGACATGCTGACCCCATGATCCTTCTTTTACGAACATTTTGCAAGGTTTTTTTAATCATATTCCTTAAAAATTTCAGGCCCTGCTATTGATCCATCTATTGCTCCTTTTTTTCCGCTTTCCTGTCATGAAGACAGGACTTAATTTCAAAATGCAGAAATTGGAAATGTTCTAATTATTCAATCTCTCTCGAAATCTCTTCCAGAACCCTGGAATGAAGGGCATCAGATCCTAGTAAAACACAGAAGTCTGCAGACACCGTGATTGAAGTAAAAACAATGCTGGAGAAACTCACCAGGTCAAACAGTGTAATTTATATAACAAAGATAAAGATACATCACCAACGTTTTGGGCTTGAGGCCCTTCATCAGACCCTACTGGCTTTTACTGTCCATTAGTTCTCAAGTCCCTTCACTTTACTAATGAAATTTAAAGTTCCCCACATCATTGTCAATGACTTCCCATTACTGCTACCTTTATTGTACCTTCTGCAATGACGATGGATACAAAATATTTGCTTCATGTCCCAGGTAATTATTTGTCTCCTGTTACTTTCTCATCCTTTCCCTGGGGAATCTGTATTTATTACACTTGCTTTCTTTCTACATATTTATGGTATTCCTCTTTTTCTGCTAATTTTCACTCTATTTTTGCCCATTTAATTGTTTGGTTAATCATTGCTGATCCCAAACCTTTTTCCAATCCTCAAGGCATACTAATCTTCTTGGCAATGTTATAGGGTTTCAAGCTTAATCTTATTATCCTCAACCTCTTTCGTAAGCCATGCGCAGATCACAATCCCTTTGGAGATTGTGTTTCACAGTGGAATACAAATGTGTTATTTACAAAACAAAAACCAAAAGTACTGATCAAGCAGAATCTGTGGAAATAGAAACAGTTAACATTTCAGGTTGAGGAACCTGATCAGAATTTGCATCAGCTATACCTTACCTGCAGAAATTACATAAATTAAATTCTAATATATTGGATGTATATTTTTGATGCGGTGTAGAAGCGGGAACCCTTTTTACATTCCACCTGGTCGTGCTCTAAAGTGAAACCTTTTGGGGAAAATTTAAGAATTTTATTAGACCAGATTATTGGGAAACAATTGCCACCAAGTCCAGAATACATTTCTCCTAGGAAATATTGTGGGCATAAGACCCAAAAGGAGGTTGTCCAAGTTCCAATTAGAATTTCTTAAAATTGCATTGGTGGTGGCCCGGAAATGTATTGCAGTTACTTGAAAGTCTGATTCCCTTATGGACACAGCCCAATGGAATTGGGCCTAGCTGTGTTTCTGTGGAGAAAATTACTTACAATCTAAGGAAGAAATATAATATGTTTTTGCAGGAATGCAGAATGCAGGGTTGAATATTTGGGGTTACTTATTTTGTTCCTGAGTTCTACGTCCTTGGTCTTTCCCCTATTTAAGATTCAGGCAAGCAAAGGAATTAGACCCCCTGAAGTGGATCCTGGATCCCAACACTTCCTCTTCTTTTCCCACCTTTTTGTTTCTTTCTCTCTTATCTATTTTCTCTTTCTTTTCTATTTTTCTATTTTGGAGGGAGAGGGTTGGGGTTGCCTGGAGCTATGGAAAACTTGTACCGTTGATTTTCTCCTTTCAATTTATGTATTTAGGTAATGGTTTTTTCTTGATACATGTTTGACCACAAATTAAAATAAAATATTTTTTAAAAATGTGCCCCCAAGAATTATGCTGAAACATTTTAAATTTAAGCTGAAACATTTTAAAGAACAGATCAGGGTAGTTAATAATGCTGGGGTTTAACAAAAACCATACTGCTGTTTTCAGCCAGATCTGAAAGATCCTATGGCACTATTTCAATGAACACAGAACATAACCTAATGTCTTGGCCAGTAACGTACATCATTGAGCACAAGGAAGAAGAATACCTAGTCATTATAACAATGCTCTATCAGATCACAAGTGGTAGCAAGAATCGGCCATCTGTGGCCCATTGAGCCTGCTCCGCGATTCAATGAGATCATGGCTGATCTGATGATAGGTCCATCTCCACCTACCTGCCTTTTCCCCATATGCAAAAATCTATCAAATCTTGTCTTAAATATGTTTACTGAGGTCGCCTCCACTGCTTCAATGGGCAGGAAATTCCATAAGCCCCTTTCACACTGACACCTTGTCCCAGTAATTGATGGCCAATCTACCAGTTAAGGGTCCAGTGTGAAAGGTCTTTAATCGGTTGTATCATCCCCGGCATCTAATGATGCCTGTGTGCCGATTATCCCAGTATGAAAGGGACAATAGATGCCCTACCCTCTGGGAAAATCAGTTCCTCCTCATCTCCATCCTAAATCTACTACTATGAATCTTGAGACTATGTCCCCCAGTTCTCGTCTCACCTACCAATGGGAACAATTTACCTAACTCTATCTTATCTATGCCTTTCATAATTCTATATGCTTCTATAAGATCCCACTGTTTGACCTGATGAGTTTCTCCAGCATTATGTTTATTACTTCAATCACAGTGTCTGCGGACTTTCATGTTTTACTCGAGGATAGAGGCTGTTTTGTTAATGCAGAGCACCAGCATGGAGGCATCATCTCATTGAGCAGCAAGCAAGATTGAGCTGGTGGTGAGAAGTTAATGGCACAAGCCACTGGGATATTTCTAATACAGCAACAGTGAACACACTTCATGAGGTTGTGAAGGGCTCTTTTCTTTTTAATTCTTCAACACATCCTTTAGTTTTTTTCTTCCTTCAATGGTTATTTCTCCTGAACCCTCTATTCCTTATAGTATTAAAGAAATTTCCCCCAAAATCGCTCTTGCAGTTGAATCAGCTCTATTTCTTCCATATCAATTTTTAAAAATAATATTGAAGGGCAGCCGATAGGCTTCATCTTCCCTTCCTTTTCAGAGAGGACCAATTGCCCAGTCTTTCATGGAAAGTTCCACTCACAGTTCTGGTACCATTCCAGCAAACATTTCTGAAGTCCACAATTATCTCCATGGATATGCTAACATTGAATGGAAGGTTGTTGTTGTGGCACCACTCAACTTGCTGAATAATCCAAAGGCTCTAGTTAGTATGGGGTGGGCAGACAGCAGGCAGTTGACAGGGGAGCTTCTGCCATCACAAAGTACACAAAGTACCCTCCCTGCCTTGAGACAAGAATGTGGTCAAGCTAAGATTCTAAATATTTTCTTTATAATCCTTTAATCTCTCTCCAAAAATGTTTCATTTTGTTTATATGATAGAACTATATAAATATTACATAAAACATGGCATCCTTCCTTGTCTTATGCATGACTCCACTCAATGGACAATACCCTTAATGAAAACAGACCTCAACTTCATTGAAATACATCAGCAGGAAAATTTTCAGATCTTGTTTTGATGTTGCGAATGGTTACACTTAAATCTCTTAAAAGTTATAGTTTGCCATCATATTAAAGTCAAGTTTTGAACACCATTCACACTAATCCAATTTTCTGGGATTCAAACTTGGTGCCCACATAACAAGGTATGGAGACAAGTACAAGAAAATCAAATGGATGTTACTAACATTATCGAGATTAGATAACACTTGTCATTACTGCAAGGTAACAAAAGTCTCACTTTTAAATACAATTATCATAATCCATTCAACCCCTTTCTGTCTAGACACCTTAAATTATTTTAGAATAGTGAGCAAATTTAAGTTCTTGGGAGTCATTATTTATCCTTCCTGGACCCAACATAACAATGGCATTGTGAAGAAACCACATCAGCGCCTCTACTTCCTCAGGAGTTTTAGGAGGTTTGGTATGACACCAGCAATCATCAAGGATCCACACCACCCAGCAGGCGCTCTGTTCTCACTGCTGCCATCAGGAAAGGGGTACAGGTGCCACAAGCCTTGCCCCACCAGGTTCAGGGACAGCAGCTACCCCTCCACCATCAGACAAACTCAACGTTTCTGCTAACTTTCTCTTCTCTTTCCCCTTCCCTTCTCTTTTTCAGTTCTCCTCCCTCCCTTCCCCTACCCATCCCTCCTCCCCTTGATCGCTGTTGTCCCCTCTCTCCATTTTCCACCTATCACCTTCTGTCTTTGCGATCACATTCCGCCCCCCTCCCCCACCCTGATTCTTTGGTTTGGACACCTTCCGGCATTTTCTCCAGCATTGTGTTTTTAATTCAACCACGGATGGTGTCTATAGATTTTTGTGTTTTCCTACTCATTTAAGAACTTTTCCATTTTATTGATTTTTTTCCTCTCTAAATTGCAGTTTGTTTACAATTCTTTATTTGTTTACATGCATACATTGAGTAGTTGTTTACGCACTACCATTAAGCGGTAATTTTACCTCACCCGCAGGTAAAAAGAATCTCAGGGTTGTATGTACGCATGTACTCTGAATAAATCTGAAATCTGTTTTCCTGCCATTTGAGGTGGAAAGCCCATTTTAAAGGGCAGATGAAGGTGGAGGCACCATGTACCTGTTCCGCCAGCCCCTCCAACCACAGCAGGGCCCCAGTCTCTGCCCCCTCCAGGCCTTCTTTCTGCATCTCAACACTCCTCAAGGCAGGGGAGAGGCAAAGGGCAGCAACACTGGTACTAGGCAGGGGAGGGGTGTGATGGCAAAGGCTCCCCTGTCAACTGTCTGCTCACCCCACGCTATTTCTAGAGTCCCTGGATAATTGAGTGGTGCCAGAACAACCACCTTACATGCAATGTTAGCAAAACCAAGTAGATAATTATGAACTTCAGGAAGAATACAGGAAAACATGACCCAGTTCTCATTCAGGCATCAGCAGTGGAGAGAGGCAAAAGCTTCAAATTCCTGGGTGTCAATATATCCAAGAATCTTTTCTGGAGCCTTCATGTCAATGCAATCATGAAGAAGGCTCACCAGTGGTAATACTTTGTAAAGGTCTTTGAGAATGTTCGGTATGTCACCAAATACTCACGAAACCGCTACAGGTGTACCGTGGAGAGCGTTCTTAGTGCAAAACACGCAGACACACAACCACACATAACACACATACATATATAGTTTGCAGATGACACCACAGTTGTCAGCAAAATCACAAACTGCAATGAGGAAGCATACAAGAGGGAGATAGATCAGCTCGTTGAATGGTCTAACAAGAACAACTTTGTGCTCAACATCAGCAAAGCCAAGGAGTTGGACTTGAGGAGGAAGTCAGAGAAATACGACCTAGTCTTCATCGAGGGTTCAGTGGTGGAGGGTCGAGAATTTCAAAATTCCTGGCTGTCAACATCTCCAAGGATCTGTCCTGGAGCCTTCACATTGATACAATCACAACTCCTCCCCCACCCCCCTAACTCTTCCTCCTCCCCCCCAAATCCCTCCTCCTCCTCCTGCCCCAACTCCATCTCCTTCCCCCAATTCCTCCTCCTCCTCCTGCCCCAACTCCACCTCCTCTCCCAATTCCTCCTCCCCCCAATTCCTCCTCCCCCCAACTCCTCCTCTTCCCAACTCCTCCTCTTCCCAACTCCTCCTCTTCCCAACTCCTCCTCTTCCCAACTCCTCCTCTTCCCAACTCCTCCACCTTTCCCCGAAACCTCCTCCTCCCCCCAACTTCTCCTTTTCCTCCCTCCCCACAACTACTTCTCCTCCACCCCCAACCCCTCCTCTTCCTCCTCCCAACTCCTCCTCTTCTCCCCAACTCCTCCTCCTGTCCCCAACCCTCCACCTCCTCCAACTCCTCCTCCTCAAACCACTCCCCTTCTCAACTCCTCCTCCCCCACTCCTCCTCCTCCCCCACTCCTCCTCCCCAACCCCTCCCCCTCCTCCCCAACCCCTCCCCCTCCTCCCCAACCCCAATTCCTCCTCCCCAACCCCTCCCCCTCCTCCCCAACCCCTCCCCCTCCTCCCCAACCCCTCCCCCTCCTCCCCAACCCCTCCCCCTCCTCCCCAACCCCTCCCCCTCCTCCCCAACCCCTCCCCCTCCTCCCCAACCCCTCCCCCTCCTCCCCAACCCCTCCTCCCCAACCCCTCCCCCTCCTCCCCAACCCCAATTCCTCCTCCCCAACCCCAATTCCTCCTCCCCAACTCCTCCTCCTCCCCACCCCCAATTCCTCCTCCCCAACCCCTCCTCCCCAACCCCTCCTCCCCAACCCCTCCTCCCCAACCCCTCCCCCTCCCCCTCCTCCTCCTCCCCAACCCCAATTCCTCCACCCCAATTCCTCCTCCCCAACTCCTCCTCCTCCCAACCCCTACCCCAATTCCTCCTTCCCCAACTCCTCCTCCTACTCCTCCTCCCCAAACAGCAGCAACATCTCCAGGCCCTTGCTGGCCTCCCTCCCCCTGTTCACCGTTCCCCACCACCCTCCTTCCTCCGCCCCCGGGTTTCCCCCCACTCACCGATCTCCCTTCTCCTCCGCCACCCGTCGCAGAGCGCTCGCTTCCGCCGGAAGCAGGGGGGCGTCGCGGCATCGCGGGAGCGCACCTTTGGTGACGTCACTGAGCGGGGACGCGCACCTCGCTGTGGGTTATTTCGCAAGGATGAATGAACATCTTGGTGCATCAGCATTTCCCAGTTTCTGAAATAATTGAATTGTTTCTTGTCACCTCCACCAAGATGCAGTGAAATCCTTTGTGTGCAATCAGCCTGTACTGAATACGACAGGTAGTGCAAGGAATCAAGATTATTCTGCTGTAATAGCACAAAACTTTCATCTCACTTACCGTAATGCAGACAAATAATTGCCTTCAGCAGAATTTGCCCCTTTGCAAACAGTGAAAGAGAAGCAAAAGAGAGTCAAAGATAGATTTATTGTCGGAGCATGTACATTCTATCACATACAACCCTGAGATTTTTTTTTACGCTGCGGGCAAGGCAGGAATGACCACTTATTGGTCGTGCAAAAAAAAAAGCTGTACTCAAGTTGATACATGCAAACAAATAAAGAAATGTAAACAAACTGACTGTGCATTACTGAGAGGAAAAAAAATCAATAAAGTGCAAAAGTTAGAGTCCTTAAATGAGTCTTTGATTGAATTTGCTGTTGAGTCTGATGGTGGGGGGGGCAGCAGCTGCACCCGAACCTGGTGGTGCAAGACCTCTTTCCTGATGGGAGAGGCGAGAACAGAGCGTGTGCTGGGTGGTGAGGATCCTAGATGCTTTCCAATGGCAGAGCTCCCTGTAGATGTTCTCGATGGTGGGGAGCGTTTTGTCTGGGATGTACTGGGCTGTGCCCTTTTTGGAAAAACATTGCTTTGCATAGTGATTCTGCCCTTTGCACTTATTGCAGACTTTTCCATAGATGGAGCATCATTTTGGTGTGTGTTGAGAGCCACATCATTTATAATTGAATGTCTCTCCATCTTTTTGTTGTTTCCTATATCTCGTTTTTTTTAATGTGTGGGTGAACACCCACTGTGGCTACAGCTATGCCTTCATTTTCACTGGCTTTTGCACTTCCACCAAACTTTTTCACATGCTGCAGGGCTAAATCACTGGCATGGCATATCTTCACAGATCCAGCTAAGGTAAATTCAATCTCTCTCAACAACCTCTCTCTCACTTTCTTATCAATAATCCCAAACATCATTTGATCATGGATAATTGAATCTTGCAGTGATCCAAAATTGCATGTTCTTGCTTTTAATTTCGAGTCCATTAAAAAAGTATCAAAGCTCTCTCCCCACAGCTGCATGCATGAGTGAAGCACATACCCCTCGAATGTTTCATTTTACTTTGGTGAACAGTGTTGATATCCTAATCAAACTTGCCCTGGTCTTCTACCTCAGCAAAAACAAATGTGCTGAAAACATCTGGTGCTTGAGGTCCCGACGCAGTAAGTAGCAGTGTAATCTTCTGTGCATCAGGTTTGCTATTGAGTCCAATGGCTTGCAGGTACAGCATGAATCTTTGTTTAAACAACCTCAACTTGTGGTCAACATTTCCATTCCAATTTACAGCATCAGGAGTCTTCACTCTTTCCATTTCTCTTCTACTATTGACTGATTTTCACTCTGCACAATCCTGGTATTTCTTCCACTCCTGGTACCATGTGATGTTTCTTTTTATTGTGATAAAGAAGCTTGGGTTCTTTTAAAACAACTATATTAGCTATAGACTCAAGACTGGGTGGAGGCATCCATCTTTTTTTAATAATTTTTTTTATTTTTCACACAATATCAACCAAAATATATACAAATGTTTCTCATTAAATATACACAGTGGCATTTTCTCCCTTTTTTTCCCTGCTACCCTCCCTTCCCCCTTCCCACCCCCCTCCAAAACCAATAAATATTCAACATATACAATTCAATAAAACCATTAAACAATGTCATCACACAATGAAAAATAAACAAGAAAAATGTGTCATCTACTTTTACACACTGGATCAAGTCGTTTTGTCTTCTTATCATTTTTGGGGGTGGAGGTCCGAGGCAAGCCCTCTCTGTTATGTTCATGTATGGTTCCCAAATTTGTTCAGATAAGTTGCCAGGCTAATATTTTATGTGTTTTTTCTCCCAGTTCGAAATACTTTTGCTTTATTTTCATTATGTTCTTCTCCACCTTGTAAGTTTGTAATGTTTCTTTTTTTTTTGTCCGCCAATTCTCTCCTTTTCGTTATATCATCCCTTTATACTAGTTCCTTTTCTGTACTTACTATCTCCCTTTCCAACTGCTCTATTTCCAGATTGTAATCTCTTTTCATCTTAGTTACATGTTATTATCTGCCCTCTAATGAAGGCTTTCATTGTGTCCCATAATATAAATTTGTCTTTCACTGATTCTGTATTTATTTCAAAATATGTTTTAATTTGGCATTCAATAAACTCTCTAAATTCCTGCCTTTTAAGTAGCATGGAGTTTATGTTCTTGGTGGGATGTCCTCCAGTTCTATTGCTAATAACAGGGGTGAATGATCAGATAGTAATCTAGCTTTATATTCAGTTTTCCTAACTCTCCCTTGAATATGGGCCGACAACAAAAACATCAATCCTTGAGTATGTTTTATGCCCACTTGAATAATATGAGTATTCCTTCTCTCTTGAGTGCTGCCTCCTCCATATATCCATACGTTTCATTTCCTGCATTGATTTAACCATAAATTTGACTACTTTATTCTTTTTGTCTTTTGTCCAGTTTTATCCAACATTGGATCCAAATTAAGGTTAAAATCCCCTCCTATCAATATATTTCCTTGTGTAGCTACAATCTTCAAAAAAATATCTTGCATAAACTTTTGATTCTCATTAGGTGCATTATCATTGAGCAAATTCCAAAATTCTAAATATATCTGCCACTTTAACATTATATACCTCCCTGCTGGATCTATTATTTCCTCCTCTATTTTGATTGGTACATTTTTATTCATTAATATAGCTGCACCTCTACCTTTTGAATTATATGATGCTGCCGCTACGTGTCCTACCCAGTCTCTCTTTAATTTGTAATGTTCCACTTCAGTTAGATGAGTTTCCTGCACAAATGCTATATCTATTTTTTCTTTTTTCAGTAAATTGAATAACCTCTTCCTTTTAATTTGGTTATGTATTCCATTAATGTTTATAGTTATATTGTTCAACCTGGCCATCTCATATCCTGTTTACACCTCATTTTCGCTTCCTCATCACCACCATCCCCCTTTTCCCCTTTTCATCTCTCAGTTTTCCCTTTTTAAACTCAATGTATGACAACAAATTTAAAACATAAAATACTCCAACAACTCCCACATCCAATATTCCCTTAACCCCAAATATCACCCCCATCTCTGAGTTGACCCTTATCCCTTGCTGGGCAACCACAACTCCCCTTTCCATTTGGATTACGATCCTGCTCACAAGTGTCAACTGATTTCGCAGTGACGGTTATTCTCTCCCTCCCCCAACCCCCCCAGAAAAAACTTTTTTTAACACATATAACAAAGTTCTCCCTTTTTTTCCCTAACTTTCCTTACCTTCTCTTTCCCTTTAGTTCTTTACATATACATTGTTTTTACATCTTTACATATATATATTATCGCTGTCCTTCATTCTTGTTACATCCCTTCACGATCCAAGAACAATCTATTTTGCTCCCCGGAGATAAATATTTTAAGTGCAGCTGGATGTCTTAACATGAATTTATAATCTTTTTTCCATAGGATCGATTTTGCTGTATTAAACTCCTTCCTCTTCTTTAAGAGTTCAAAACTTATGTCTGGGTAAAAAAAATATTTTTTGACCCTTGTATTCCAATGGTTTACTGTCTTCTCTAATTTTATTCCTTGCCCGCTCCAGTATATTTTCTCTTGTCGTATATCTCAAAAATTTTACTAAAATGGATTTTAGTTTTTGATGTGTCTGTGGTTTCACATTTCCATTCCTTCCTGCATTTCTGTTGTTCCCAGGATCTTTGGGATCCATTCTTTTATAAATTCCTTCATATCTGTGCCTTCTTCATCTTCCTTTAGGCCTACTATTTTTATGTTGTTTCACATACTATAATTTTCCAACATATCAATTTTCTGAGCTAACAACTCTTGTGTCTCTTTAATTTTTTTATCACTTTCTTCCAATTTTCCTCTTAAGTTGTATTCTTCCATTTCTACAGCCGTTTCTCGTTCTTCCACATTTTCTACTCTTTTCCCTATTTCTGTCATGACCAGCTCTAATCTTTGCATTTTATCTTCTGTTCTTTTCATTTTTCTTTTAATTGCACTAAATTCTAATGACAACCATTATTTTAATGCTCTCATTTGTTCTTCAAAAAAAGCTTTATCTATATTCTGTCCATCTGTTTTACCTTCTATCTCTCTGTGATGATCTTGGTCTTCTTCTTCCTCTTCTTCTGTGTCTGTACCTGTGTTTGTGTCTTCTTCTTTGTATCTTTGTCTCTTCTGATTTTTCTGATGAGTAGCTTGTCTCTCTTTGTCGGGTCTCTTCTTGCTTAGCCTCTTGCTGTCGGTCTTTTTCTTCTGAGCTGCTCTTCTGTTGAGCCTCCTACTGCTGCTCCTCTTTCCATTCACCCTGTCGACTTTCTTTCTCACCTGGTACTGCACTCCCTTTCCTACCGCTTTCCTTATCTTCCAGCTGAGAGCCCTGGTGTTGGGTATCCCTCAGTTGTTCGCGCCTTGGTTGCCCGCTCCTTGGCTGAGCCCCCCTCCCGTCGGTATTTTCCTTTACCTTAGATTACACACTTTTGTTTGGCTCAGAGAGCCATTTTTGCAGTCCACCAGTCGGGCGGTCGCGACTCCACAGGGCCGACAACAATCTCGGAGATTGGGCGCTCTTCTCTACCACTGTTTCCTGTTCCTTCATGCAGGTAAGGCCTTCTCCTTTCTTTTCCGATGTCTCTTCTTCTTCTTTTTTTCCCTTTGTTTTTACTTTTTCCTTCTTAGGTGCCATTTTCTTTCTCTTCTCTGCAACTTTATATTTTATTTCTTATATTTTGTATTTATTGAACTTTGTCTTTTCTTAACTTTTTTCTTCTTTTCTGGAGATGGCTGGTTTTACCCTACTGGCCACTACTCCATCATGTGACTTCTCCCCTGAGGCATCCATCTTGAATCCCACTGAAGCTGCAAAAAAACTCATCTTTGACTCCCACTAATGGTCAGGAGTGTCACAAGCACTCTATCACGACAGAAGCAAAGGTGCAGAAAATGATATAACAAAACAATAAATGTACAGGGCACAGTATCACATGGCCACAAAGTGCAAAATATGGTTAAAAAGTGCAAATCAGCATCTTTCATGCATAAGAGATCCATTCAAGATTCAAAATTATTTTATTTTCAAATTATTAAAACAAATCAGAATCAGAATTTATTGTCATGAATATGTCACAAAATGGATTATTTTACAGCAGCATTATATTAATATAAACCACCTTACAAAATAAATAAAATAAAAATAGTGCAAGAAATCTTCAAAGTAAGGCAGTGTCTATGGTTGATTGTTCATTCAGGAAGCTGATGGCTGTGCCGCTGAGGGCTCGACTTCAGGCTTCTGCATCTTTTACCCGATGATAGCAGAGTGAAGAGGGTATGGCCTGGGTGGTGCAGGTCCTTAATGAAAGAAACTGCTTTCTTAAGACACCACCTCTTGTAGATGTCCTCAATGGAGTGAAGTCTGGTGCCTGTAATATTGTAGTCCCAGTTAACAACCTTCTGAAATTTTTCTTGTCCTGAGCATAGACACCTCCATACCAGATAATGATGCAACCAGCTAGAATGCTATCCACGGTAAACCTGTAGAAGTTCTCAAGAATCTTTGCTGACATACCGAATCTCCTCAAACTCCTCACAAAGTATGGCCGCTGGTGAACCTTTTTCATGGTTGCATCAACACGGAGACTCCAGGTAAAATCCTCAGAGATGTTAACATCCCTCTCCTTTGCTGACCTGTCAATGAAGACTGGTTCATGTTCTCTTGACTTCCTCCTGAAGTCCACAATCATCCCCTTGATTTTGCTTACGTTGAGTGCGAGGTTGTTGATGTGACACCACTCAACTAGCTCCCTCTTTCACACTTCCTTATTGCCATTTGTGATTTTGCTGACAACTGTGGTGTCATTGGTAAATTTGTGGATAGTATTGGAATTGTGCCGAGCCATACAGCCTTGGTGGAAGAGTGAGTAGAGCAGTGGGCTAAGCACGCATCCTTGTTGAGGAGGAGATCTTGTTTTCAATTTGTACTGATTGTAATGTCACATGAAATTGCACATGAAATCTTCTGTAAGGCAGTCAAAGATGTGCCATCAGCAAAACTTTCTTACAGTCAGAGAAAGAGAAACAAAGGAGAATCCCTTCAGAGATACTGAATGTCTGTGGATTTGTCTCCAGCACTCCCCTGGCCTCTGCAGCCTCACGGACTTCAGTCCAAACCATCTGCAACCAAACCCAGATCCAAACCTTCTGCACGATCAGAAGTTTTCAGCATCTGAATCTGTAAACAAAATGCAAGTAACTGACTTTAATTTGGAAGTGTGTATTCTCGCATTTATACATCTTCTGCCTGCTTTGGAGAAGAGAAATGATTGTGATGGGGTGTGATGTCTCCTTTAATATTTTGGCTGCTGAGGCAGTTTGTGTGATGGCCTGAACACGTTAACCCTGCAGTTTCTTGTGGACTTGTTGGAGCAGTCTCAAACCAAAGCTATGATGCACCCAGACAGGATAATTTATATGGTGGATCAAGAGAAATTGGGGAGGGGCATTGGGACATGCCCAATCTCCTGAGGCTTTTGAAGTAGAGGTGTTGCTGCACTTCCCTTGACTGTAAAATACTTGCCCACTCATTTAACTTGTCTAAATTGCCTTAAAACAGCTTAAATCATATTACCCATGATACCACCTTTTAATTTTGTCAGCAAATTTGAAATATCACATTTGTCCTCTCATCCAAATCAGATGCTCCCTGACCTGCTGTTTCCAATTTTCTTGAATTTTATTTGAATTCTTTCAAGACATCCCCTCCCGAGCTGAGGACGATTTCAATGGAAAAAGGAATGTCTTTAGCTTGGAAGTTTATTTATTAATGGTAGTATTTGAAAACTGAATGTGCCTCGTAGAATATGAACATATGCTCGGGACAGATGGATTGGTAATTCAAACACTTTTCTCATCCCCTTTATTTACTTATGCTCTTTGGTTCACGAGCGAAACTTTGCAGTTGAAGACATGCCCAATTACCTGAGGCATTAAAATAAAAATTACAGCTTTAAAAATATATCTCACAAAGAGTGCAATTTGTTAATTGATTTTGCAAATTAAACATAAGCAAGCAACGCTGGAAACACCAGGCAACCTCTGTACAAAGAACAAAATCTTTGCAACAGTGAGTGCCATTCTATCACATCTTATGTGACCAGGGCCAGGGGCCATGATAACCTCCTATCGGGGGAAGGCGAACGGTGCGGGACTCCTGTCTGTGCATGCGCAATGCTTGCTGCTCGCCGGACTGGATTTACTCTTGTGTTAAAGCGGGGAAAGGTTTCAGTGCTGGACCAGGGATGGCCGTGACGTGTTCGACTGAAATCTCGGCGGTCGCTTCTGGCAATTCGGGTGGTGAGTGGGCCCCCCAGGGAGGACAAGGGGGGTTGTGGGCCCCCCAGGGAGGACAAGGGGGGTTGTGGGCCCCCCAGGGAGGACAAGGGGGGTTGTGGGCCCCCCAGGGAGGACAAGGGGGGTTGTGGGCCCCCCAGGGAGGACAAGGGGGTTGTGGGCCCCCCAGGGAGGACAAGGGGTTGTGGGCCCCCCAGGGAGGACAAGGGGGGTTGTGGGCCCCCCATGGAGGACAAGGGGGGTTGTGGGCCCCCCAGGGAGGACAAGGGGGGTTGTGGGACCCCCAGGGAGGACAAGGGGGGTTGTGGGCCCCCCAGGAGGACAAGGGGGGTTGTGGGCACCCAGGAAGGACAAGGGGGGTTGTGGGCCCCCCAGGGAGGACAAGGGGGGTTGTGGGCCCCCCAGGGAGGACAAGGGGGGTTGTGGGCCCCCCAGGGAGGACAAGGGGGGTTGTGGGCCCCCCAGGGAGGACAAGGGGGGTTGTGGGCCCCCCAGGGAGGACAAGGGGGGTTGTGGGCCCCCCAGGGAGGACAAGGGGGGTTGTGGGCCCCCCCAGGGAGGACAAGGGGGTTGTGGGCCCCCCAGGGAGGACAAGGGGGGGTTGTAGGCCCCCCAGGGAGGACAATGGGGGTTGTAGGCCCCCCAGGGAGGACAATGGGGTTGTGGGCCCCCCAGGGAGGACAAGGGGGGTTGTGGGCCCCCCAGGGAGGACAAGGGGGGTTGTGGGCCCCCCAGGGAGGACAAGGGGGGTTGTGGGCCCCCCAGGGAGGACAAGGGGGGGGTTGTGGGCCCCCCAGGGAGGACAAGGGGGTTGTGGGCCACCCAGGGAGGACAAGGGGGGTTGTGGGCCCCCCAGGGAGGACAAGGGGGGTTGTGGGCCCCCCCAGGAGGACAAGGGGGGTTGTGGGCCCCCCAGGGAGGACAAGGGGGTTGTGGGCACCCAGGAAGGACAAGGGGGGTTGTGGGCCCCCCAGGGAGGACAAGGGGGGTTGTGGGCCCCCCAGGGAGGACAAGGGGGGTTGTAGGCCCCCCAGGGAGGACAAGGGGGGTTGTGGGCCCCCCAGGGAGGACAAGGGGGTTGTGGGCCCCCCAGGGAGGACAAGGGGGGTTGTGGGCCCCCCAGGGAGGACAAGGGGGGGTTGTGGGCCCCCCAGGGAGGACAAGGGGGGTTGTGGGCCCCCCAGGGAGGACAAGGGGGGTTGTGGGCCCCCCAGGGAGGACAAGGGGGGTTGTGGCCCCCCCAGGGAGGACAAGGGGGGTTGTGGGCCCCCCCCCAGGGAGGACAAGGGGGGTTGTGGCCCCCCAGGGAGGACAATGGGGGTTGTGGGCCCCCCAGGGAGACAAGGGGGGTTGTGGGCCCCCCCAGGGAGGACAAGGGGGTTGTGGGCCCCCCAGGGAGGACAAGGGGGGTTGTGGGCCCCCCCAGGGAGGACAAGGGGGGTTGTGGGCCCCCCAGGGAGGACAAGGGGGGTTGTGGGCCCCCCTGGGAGGACAAGGGGGGTTGTGGGCCCCCAGGAGGACAAGGGGGGTTGTGGGCCCCCCAGGAGGACAAGGGGGGTTGTGGGCCCCCCAGGAGGACAAGGGGGTGTTGTGGGCCCCCCAGGGAGGACAAGGGGGGTTGTGGGCCCCCCAGGGAGGACAAGGGGGGTTGTGGGCCCCCCAGGGAGGACAAGGGGGTTGTGGGCCCCCCAGGGAGGACAAGGGGGGTTGTGGGCCCCCCAGCGGAGGACAAGGGGGGTTGTGGGCACCCAGGGAGGACAAGGGGGGTTGTGGGCACCCAGGAGGACAAGGGGGGTTGTGGGCCCCCCAGGGAGTACAAGGGGGGTTGTGGGCCCCCCAGGGAGGACAAGGGGGGTTGTAGGCCCCCCAGGGAGGACAAGGGGGGTTGTGGGCCCCCCAGGGAGGACAAGGGGGGTTGTGGGCCCCCCAGGGAGGACAAGGGGGGTTGTGGGCCCCCCAGGGAGGACAAGGGGGTTGTGGGCCCCCCAGGGAGGACAAGGGGGGTTGTGGGCCCCCCAGGGAGGA